>NC_061862.1:93887234-94083725 GCF_907164915.1 Impatiens glandulifera
AAACATGTCAATATTATTAAGCATGTGACTATTATACTGTTTACATAAAATAATTTCAAACTATAAACATAAATATAAATAAGTTATAAAATAAATTTATAACTTAACTAATTTATACATAATATTATTATAAAGATGTAACTCATCACGTTAACACATATCGTTATACATAAAACAAAATTAAATATCTCATTTGATTTTCACCTTTTTTACTAATGTATAACCTTTTGTTTTAAATTAACATTAAATTTAATCATAATTAATAATGATCATAAGTGATAAACATTTTGATGTCTTTCTTACAATACAGAAACTTCATTTTTTTATAAATTTTTTTAATTATAAAATATTCTACAAAACCTGAATTACAATGATAATTGAAACAGAAACTAATAATTAAATAGTTAAGCTCGATCAAGCATGGAACATTTAAATGATTTTATAATACAATTAAAGAGTTCATATAGATATTGGCGTTCTGAGTGTTACACTTAGAAACGTGGTTATTTATTTTAATTTATTTAGTCCTGACTTTTGATCAAAGCCATTTTATCAAAGTCATGTGGAAGAAGGGATAATGTTTTTAATTAAAATTTAAGATATGGCCGGTGAGTTGGTAAAATATTTATTTATATCATTGTTGTCAACCTGTGATTTTGAAGACTTGATGGATCATTACAAATGTTTTTATATTTTTGATATATATCCAAATTCAGACACATGAAGATTTACAAATTAATTCATGTTAGTTAGCAATACAAAGTTATTTCTGGTTCTATTGTATCTGCATACAAAAACAAAAACAAAAAAATTAATTTCAAATTAAATCAACTTTTTAGCCTTTTTTAGTTGATTATACTTGAGCTTTTTAATCTGATATAATTAATTAGGATTATTAGGGATAAGAGAATATTTAATTAATGATTAAAGATATTCCATTTCAAATGTATGATGTGACAACATAGATGGTCCAATTGAATACCTAGTTCTTGAATCAAATTTACCTCAATAATTTTATCAGTAAAAAAGTAAAATTATAAAATATTAATTAATTCTTATTCACCTTTCATTAATTAATGGTACAGAGATCCAATAATTGTATGATTTAATTGTTAAATAGAAATGAACTATCCTGCATGTTTTCTTTACAGAATCAAATATCATATTTTTGAGGCTCTTCAATATTTGATGATCTTTTGCGTCAACTCTCAATATGAGCTAGATCTCTCTTGATTTGATAAATCTGATATAGATTTGGATCTCCATGGTGGTTAATATCATATTTTTATATCCTTTTAATATATATTAGTTGGCTAAGTATATTAATTTTTTTATTTAATTTTTAATTTTACCCATTACTAATACTATGCAACAAAACTCAAAACCAATAACTCAACCGAACCAATAGCTTACTGGTTTCATTTTACTGGATTATTGGTTAACCTATTCTAACGGTTCCGATTAAACGGTTCGGTTTCGGTTGAACTATTTTTCTAACGGTTTAACCGATAAATCAGTAATAATTTAATAATATATATTTATATTAGTTATTTTGTAAACATTAGATATATTATAAATAATATTTTATAATATATATATTAATTTTTTTTATTTTAAATTATAATTTGTATAAAATTATTTAAAAAATCTAATTTATATCACTACTATTAGTTTAAAAATGAATACTTTTTTAAATATATTATATTGTTAGAATAATATAATATATTATTATAATATATTATATTATTATAATATATTATATTATTACAATAATATAATATATTATAACATAGATAAAAAATAAAAATAATATAAAATTATTAAATTTTTGAAAGAAAAAAATATTTAATAAATTTAATACTTAATTTAAAAATTAAATTATCGGTTCACGGTTAAATCTGTTAATCTACCGGAATCAATGGTTCAAAAACTGATAAAATCGATACTAATATGGTTCGGTTAACCGGTTTGTAAAATAAGAGGTAAATCGAACTTAACAGGAACCGGTTAACCCCTACCCATTACATCCATTTTTATTTTAAATTTAAAGCGTTTTAATTATAAATGACTAAATATATTTAATAAAATAGAATAGGTGAAATAATTTTTTTTTATATATATCCTATTAAAATTTTATTTTTGTAAATTATAATAAAATTCGATATCTAAATCATAAATTATTTATTTTAATTTTCTCAATGTTAATTTGTATTATTTTGTATTAAATAATTTTCTATATATAACTTTACAAAAAGACCAGTTTAATATAAATTAATTTAGATGTAATTTGGAGTCTGAAAAATTTTATTTAAAAAATGTAGATAAAATATCTTAAAATAAGTATGGTTTAAAAACAACTATACAAAATATTACATAGCAAAAAAAACATTAAAATGTATGAAAAACAATAAAAAAAGGAGAAATACTTTACCTATTGTGATTATGATTTATTAGTATTATTAGTTTTTTGTTTTTATTTTAAATAAAGTTAAAACCATTTGTTTTGATTTTTTTTAAATACCTATGTTTATTTATATAAAATATTATACTCAATATATTCTCAAATATTTATGACGGAGATAAAAATAATTGGCAAAGGTCACCAACTATTCACCTGAGCTCTGATATAAATATAAATCATCGTTAACCACCACTAGTAGAAAAAAACAGTAATGTCGTCGTTAAAGTATTTATAAAAACAATATCGTTATTGATATTAGTAAGGTCTCTATGAAAACAATGCAATTACTGATAGGTATATTAGTAACATGATAGGAGGCAATGTCATTACTAATATAGATTTGATATTTAAGTATATTTCATTTTTTTATTATTATTATTATTTGATATGTAAACAATAATAAATAGTTGTTTGTCAAAAACAATTATATAAATGAAAACACTAATCCAAATAATATTCATAAATAATATACTCAATCTTTCCAATATTCAAATTTCCTATTTCTATATCGAAATTCCTTCTTGCACTTGAAAATTCCTACAGTAACTTAACCACAAAACTATATCCATAGTGCTTTCCTTCCTTTCTACTATCACTTCTCAAGCTTTGAATTTTTGGCAAAGTTGGTTTTCAGTAAAAGAAATAGATCTTTTTTCAGTTTCATTTATCTGAGATTTTTATCCTCCTGCAAATAAACATGGAAAATAAAAAATAAGGGCTTTTTTCTTCTTAAAGAATACAACAATTAATGCAGCCACTATAAACAGGAAAATAATTCTTCTTATTTTCTATTCAAGTTTTGATAGATGATAAGTAAATTATGAATAGTTAACCTAGAATAAACCATCTAGATCTCATACAAGCTCCTACTTGAAACAAAAATCGATAGTTCTTTGAAATGAGTTGAACTTATCTTGGTGAGACATACAACAACAATGACAAAACTATTTAAAACCATGTGAAATCAACGGCTTATTCCATTCTCTAGATGGTCTACACTTTCCTTGAGTAAATAAACCCTTAAAGATAATTAATATTGTTGGAATAATCACATTGATAATTGCATTGATAATCATATAAATGAAAAGTTTTAGAAGTAAAAGTAGCAGATGTTGAAAATAATGTGACATATGCACTTGTTACCTGTAACTTGAACCCAATACTATGCACTATCTGAAAGAGTTCTTTGTAGACGTTCCAATTATAATGTTGTGGTGCATGCCTCTCTACTATATATACCCCACCAACAATCAACCATGATACCATCAATATTTATAGACTTCAAGATCCTCAACTGATCGATCTGAACATCCTGATCAACCAGCTCCCCATCCATATTCATGACTCCCAACTGCCTCCAATAAGCAATTGCAAGAGGTCGAGACCTAGATATACGTTAACAATAGACCAAGGACGATAAATGACAATAACAAAGATGCAGAGTTTGTAGAAGAAACTTACAGACAACATTACGTAAACAGGAATCGGCTTAGTCGGATGTGCAACCTGGTACAATAGAAAATAAGGGTAGAAAATGAGTGGCAATAAAAAGATAAACATAATGCAGGAACATAGTACTATGGAAGACATGAATAATGAATTGGATAACTTTTGTTTTGCTAAAAACCAAGAACCTTAGCTGAAACTGAATATAATGAGTATCAGATTTCACATACTGAAGTATACATGAAACGCCCTTGTTCAAAAATGTATATGTGTCAAAAATATCAATTTGCACACGCATGCATTTATCCGGCTAGATGGTAATCGTGATTGAATACCTTAAATTCATTCAATTATCAATCCTTGATACGAATTAAAATTTCATGAGTATGGATTTAGGGCATGGATTGAAGTTTGGCAATGCAACAACTTTAAAGAGAAAATGAAAATCTATACTGAAACAAACATGTAAACATACAAACACGGAACCAGAATTAGAATTTCAGTGTAGCTTAATGAAAAGTATAATAGCTACTAGCTGAGACATGATTATCGTAAGTGAAGTGAAACTTGTAATAATAATAATAATACCTTTATTCGGCATCCGATCTGTCAAATCGACTGTAACTGACGGTGGATTTTTCGGTGAATCGGCTAAGCTTCCATTGACAGATATCCGATCCATACTCTGTTCAAAATTGGTCGATTGAACGTCTTTAGACAAATCAGCTTGAGTAGCTTCCATCGGCGGATTCGCGGAGGTTTGAGTAGAATTTTCAAGCGAATCGGCTGAAGGTTCTAGTAAGCTTCCATGACAGATATCCGATTCAAATCAGTCCAAATTTGTGGCGAAATCTCCTTTGATGCTTGAGTGTTGTTCGTCGTATTCGATTGTCCTCTTCTGATAAATCTACATCAAATGAGATACACGTGTCGGTAACGTTTCTTTAAAAAAAACGTTACAAATAATATAAAGTTTTTGTGACGGCTTTACTTAAAGACGTTATAATACTATTGTTTAAAAAATGAAGAAAAAAACGTGACATTAGTAACGACTCTTAAGAAAGTTGTTACGGATATCTAATCTATATATATAATGATGCTTAATTTTGAAGTTGACTTGCCCAAAAACTTAAAACGGTTAAAAATAAAATTAAAAAATGCTATAGGTATGATTCGAACTCGCAACCTAATAAAATATGTATAACTCTGTAACCAACTAAGCTAATAACATTTCATATTTTAAATTCAACACCAAATTTGATGAACGCGGAACGTTGTAACCATATAAGTTCAACTTTTTAACTAACTAATCTATATATATATAATGATGCTTAATTTTGAAAGTGTCTAGATTTCCGGGTCGAGAACTGTGGTTAATTTGGATATATATGTGAGAGTAAATGGATACTTGGGTCAAATTGTGGTTTGACCCACCCATAAACTTAAACGGTTAAAAATAAAATTAAAAATACTATAGGTATGGTTCGAACTCGCAACCTAACAAAACAAGTACAACTCTTTAACCAACTAAACTAATAACATTTTATAATTTAAATTCAACACCAAATTTGATGAACGCGGAACGTTGTAACAATATAAGTTCAACTTTTAAACTAACTAATATATATATATATATATAATGATGCTTAATTTTGAAAGTGTCCGGATTGCCGGGTGAGAGCTGTGGTTAATTTGGATATATATGTGAGAGTAAATGGATACTTGGGTTGACCCGCTCATAAACTTAAAACGGTTAAAAATAAAATTAAAAATACTATAGGTATGATTCGAACTCGCAACCTAAAAAAACAAGTACAACTCTTTAACTAATTAAACTAATAACATTTTATATTTTAAATTCAACACCAAATTTGATAAACGCAGAACGTTGTAACAATATATTTTTATCCGTGTGTATTGCACAAGGATTATTCTAGTATTAGTAACGGCCCTATAAAACCGTTACTAATACTAAATTTTAGGTACGGCTAACTATTTTTTTTCTAATAGTGAACCATTTTATTTTGAACATTAATAAATAGATACAGTGGCATTTAGGATTAATATGAAAAATAAAATGGTTTTATCATTTAAGAAAATAAAATATATAAATTCTTTGGTCTTCAAAATTTATAATCTCCAAAATCAATCAAGTTTATAACTATTACAAAAAGTGACCAAATGTTCTAAAAAAATCTTCAATCTTCAAAAATGTAAACCTAAAAAAAAAAACAAATAATCAAATTAACAACTTTTGAACTTGAAATAATATCAAGATTAATGAACCAAATAATAAAAACTACTAACTTTGTACTATCAAGTAATTTCTAACAAAAATAAAATAAAATAAATAAGAACAAACCACAAACATGTAAATAACATATAGTATCAATCAAGAATTGTGTCGGAATCAAGATTATCGGCACGTTCGACACAATTGGTACAATCGGCACAATCGACACGTTTGACATAGTTGCTCGGTCGCGAGATTCAGCTGATTTTGTAGTTAGATACGGGAAACGTGGTCGAAATAAAGATCGTCGGCACGTCTGTCACGATCGACACGACAGGTACGTCTGGCACGTTTGACACATTAAGGAAAAATCTTCTATAGTTTGAATAAGGTCGTTTCAAGATTGTTATTCTGACTTTAATCCCATGTTCTGAAGTCTTATTTGAATATGGGTAAAAGAAAAAACAATAAGACCAAAGAAGTGTAGGACTTTGTTCTTAAATGAGTCAAAGAAACTGCAGAGAAGAAAATAAACAAAATATATGAAGAAATTACTAACAAAAAAATGCATGAAATCAGCAAAGACTCAATTGCTGCCCAAAAGCCTTTGAAAAATACTGCAGTGATCAAAAAGAAGAAAGAAGGAGTTTGGATGATAGGGTATAATCAAAGCACCAATTTATTTGGATTAAAAAAATAAATCACCAAACTTCTAATGATTACTAAGAAATGAGAGATTGTACTTAGCAAAGAAAAAATACAAAGCATAACAGTCCAACTTAACATTCACTATCTCCAAGATTAGAATTTATTCAAGAATGATGAATATGAAGTGATAGTAAAATGGTCTGTTGTAACAATGAGGGAGTTAATGAAATCTCTTAAATCAAAGACTTATACTATCAGATGTAATTTTACATGGAAAATCAATGAAGTCTAAAAAAACAACATTGGGAAAAAGGCAGAAGATCATTCATACAAAGGAAAAATCTATTTGGGCAATGTACAGACAAAAGTGGAGGTACTGAATTCTCATTTTGAATTTAAATTTCCTGCTATAGTAAAAGAAAATTGTGTTAGGGAATGGAAAAATATAGTGGTGGGAAACTACATAGGAAATAATAGAGTTTCCTTCATAGTCACCAAAGATGTACTTATGAAACAATGGGATGAAAAGGGATTAGAGAAAATTTCAGCAAATATACATGATCTCTACTTTCTGAAATTTAAGAAGGGATCAAATCTAGATGAAATTCTGAAAAATGGGCATATATATATTTGATTCAACTTCATAAAGTTGGAAAGATGGTCTGAAGATTTGAACCTATTAAGCAAGTCTAAAGAAACAACTCAGATACGGTTCAAACTTTGAAATATCTCTGCACATATGTATAATGTAGAAGCTAGCTCTTTTAATTTTGCAAGTTTATTAGGTACACCATTATACATGAACTCAATTACTGAAGGAGGAAAACACCTATCATTTGCTAGAATTAGCATTGAAGTGCATCCTAGAAACACGCTACCGAATAATATGACAGTAGTAGATAGAAAAGGAAAATCTACTATCATGTCAATCACTTATGAGTGGAGGCCATACAAATGCACTTTCTGCAATACCTTCTAACTTACAAGATCAAATTGTGATTTGGCTAAAGAAGAAGATCAGAAAATTCATAAAGGCCAGAAAATAAAGATGCAGGAATAAGAAACAGAAATGTCTATTATCAAAGAGAAAAATGTGGTTAAAGATCAAGAAACAGAAGATAAAGAAAATCATGTACAAAGAAGAAGGAGGTAGAACCTCAACCTAATCATGTTAAAGAGATAGTTGATGATTCTCAATCAAATCAAGTTGAAGTGGTTGTTGATGAAAATAGAGAGGAAGATACTCATGTTAATCAAGAGGAAGAAAAGAATTACAAGGTTGATATAGAGGAATCCAAAGTTGTTGAGGATTCTAAAGTTGAAGTTGAAGAAAATAATGATCTTGACATTCAAATTAAGAATAACAAGGTGAAGAACTCATAAATCCTAAAGAATAATTATTTCTATCAATTCATAACGGGTTCATATAAAGGAAAAAATCAAAGTGAGAATATACAGTATCATCAACCTCTTCAGTTCATCACCCTTTCATTGCAAGAGGAAGGGGAAGAGGAAGGACAAAGGGAAGAGAAGACAACCTGTTGAAACATTTTTACTAATTAGGAACAGTTTGTAATATTTGTTTGTAATATTTGTTTTTCGTATGTTTGATTGCTACTAATCAGTTTTTTTAGGGTCGTTCGATTGTAATCTTTTAATCATAGTTAGAGTTTGTCTAACTTTGATTCTTGACTTTCCCACTTTTGAGATTTAATAAAATGGTTTCAACTGTTTTTCCCAAAAAAAAAAACATATATTATCAAAATAACTAACCAAATAGTTACCTCGACAAGACTAAATTACATAGTAATACCAACTATGAAATAATAAACTCACTAGGGAGCTCAAATGAAATTAATTGTGTCTAAGAGACCAAAGATTACAATTTTGATTCTCTACAATATGACACAAAAAAGCATTCCCACATAATACAAACCTTTTTTTAAAATGAATCTAAGGACCTCTTTAAAATACAAACTCTTTTTTTATTAAGCCTACATTTTTATAATACAGACTATTTTTTTGTTCAAAAAAACATTAATTTATATTTTTTTAGCATATACAAATTAATTTCAATACTAACATTTTAAACAAACTAAGGAAATAGTTTAAAACAATATTAAACACAACTAATCCACCTCTACCTCTATTCCTAGTCCAACCCCAAAGTGAGTAGGTAATTTCTTAGGGCCGCTTCAATATCCACTTATATTAAGGGTAAATATATCATGAATATTCAATGGAGATTAATTTATAGTGAATAAAATATATTATGTAAATTTTTAATAAGTATTCAATCATTATTAGATTATGGCAAGGTTCTTGAATTTCCTATTAAAGAAACCTTATCTATTGGATCATATTCTCAAAGGACAATTATTATACCTAAGTAGGAAGAAGAATTATAAATAAACTAGCATTCAGTTTCGTCTCTATCTGGCACTGAGATGGGGACCAACTCTTGACTGGTTTTTATTTCATGTTGATCTTCTCAACTATATAACTAGGGCTGCAAATGAGCCGAGTCGAGCTCGAATTTGCTTGAGCTCGAACTCGACTCAATTTAGTATTTATTAGCTCGACTCGAACTCGAGCTCGAACGAGTTTATAAATTTGAGCTCGAGCTTGACTCGACTATTTATCTATAAGCTCGGATCGACTCGAAAAGCTCGAATTCAAGATCGAGTTCGAGCTCAAACTCAAGCTCGAGCTCGAATTCAAGCTCGAACTCAAACTAAAATTTATTTTCAAAATGAAATATCAAACTTTCATACATATTCAACATTTAAAACATAATATTTAAAATTGAAAATATAAAAAAATCATAACTATTTAAAATTCCAAAATCATGATAATCCAAAAAGCATTTAACCACAATTACTAGTCAAAATTCTAAAATATAAAATTCTAAAATTAAAGTACAATCCTATATAAATTGTTTAAACATTCAATATATTAATATTTGTTAAGTCACGTTCTTCAAGCATAGCACAAGTACACCTACCTGCATTTATGATAAAAATAATTAATATAAAAAATACATGTTAAAACAAATAACTAAAATTTAACTTACTTTAAGGAGTAGATACGGACAAAAACAAATTCAAAACAAATTCAACCTATTTTTTTATTAAATATTATTATATATAATTAAATTATTTAGGTACAAATATAAAAAGAATTTATTGACTTATTTATATTTATAGAAAGAATCTATTAATTTATTTATATATTACAATATATTATTAATATTGTAAATTCATTTTTTCTCTCAACATATTATATATAATATATACTAACCTTTTTTATCTCTTCATAATATATACAAAATATATACTAACATTTTTTTTTATCTTTTATTATATATAATATATTAATATTTCAATATTATATATAATATAATATAATATAATATAATATTGTTTATGCATAATAATGTTTTTCTATATAGATCTATGATCAATATATATTAAAAGTATTTTTCTATATAGATCTATGAACACTATTAATATATATAATAGTGTTTTTCCATATAGATATATGAACAATTAATATATATAATAGTGTTTTTCCATATAAATCTATGAACGATCTATATAAGTACAAATTTCTCATAATAAAAAAAAATCAAAGTTATTTAAAAGTATGAGCAATAGCTATAGTAGAAATAAAAATATATTTTAATTTACCTAGAGGTTTCTTGTGAATGAACGAGAGAAATAGCGTAGATGAAAGATAACATAAAAAAATGTATTAACCTATTATGAATGAGTGAAAGTAATGATGAAGACGAAAGAAGAATAAATATTGAAGAAGGAAAAAGAAGAAATGGTGAAGATAGAGGAAGAACAAGAAAAAAGAAGAAATGGTGAAGACGGAAGAAAGAAGAAGAAAAAGAGATGAAGAGTCACTTATGATTGATACATTAGAATTTAGGGTTTTGTTTTATGACAATATAATATAATATTGTGGATTATGGTCCTTCTATATGGGCTTTGAAAATAGAGAGAAAAGAAAAAAAATTGTTTTAAATTTTAAGGTTTTTATATTAAATAAATAAATAAATATATTATATATTATCAGGCTCGAAAAAGCTCGACAAGCCGTCGAGCAAGCATTATATGAGCTCGAGTTCGGCTCGAATATTAAACGAGCCGGCTCGAGCTCGACTCGAACTCGATCAAAGTCAAGCTCAAGCCGAACTTTGATCGAGCGGCTCGCGAGCAGCTCACGAGCGGCTTGACTCATTTGCAGCCCTATATATAACCATGTTTGTTGATTTGCCTCTAAGGTCACGTTCTCAACGATTTCATCTTCAACAACACATTGATTTTTCTTCAACAATCGGTATATATATTTAGCAGAAAAATCTCTCAAATCGACCGTAACAGACTCTTCAATTTTGGAATCACCATCTGATGTCTTCCCAACACAATCTTTGTAAAGAATATGTTCATTGAAGATGACATTCTTGCTACGAATGATATTCTAATTTTGATTATCCCAGAAATGAAAACCAAACTCGATATTTTCATAACCAATGAAAAAACACTTATTAGACTTTGGATCAAGCTTGTTTCTATCACATTCATTAATATACACATATGATAAACAACCAAACTCTTTCAAATAAGAAATCTTTACCTTTTTATTGCTCCAAACATCTTTTAGAATTCTGAATTCAATTGGTACAATGGATCCTCTATTTATCAAATAGACATTATTGTTGATAGCTTTTACCCAGAAGGTTTTAGACAACCAATCGTGCAATTTCATGTTTCTAGTACGCTCGTTTAATGTTCGGTTCATTTATTCATCTACGTCGTTCTCTTGAGGCGTTTGGGGAACAATGTACACCATATTGATCATATTCACTACACTATACTCTCTAAAATTTTAATTAATGTACTCACCTCCATTGTCAGATCTCAATCACTTAACCTTCTGATTTTTTCCATATTCAACCAAAGTATTTCACTTCTTGAAAAACAACAAATAGATCAGACTTGTTCTTCATAAAGGAAACCCGTACTTTTCTTGAAGAAATCATCTATAAACGTTACATAATAGTGTGATCCTCCAATATAAGAAATTGGTGAAGGTACCCATATATTAGTTTGTACCAATTCTAGTCTTTTTTCTTGAGCTCTTTCTCAATATTTAAGAAGATCACACATTTTTGTTTTCCAAAAATATAGTTTTTGCATAACTGATGTTCAATAGACTTTAGTTCTGAAATTTGACCATTTTTCAAAACAATTTTCATTAATTTTTTACTCATATGGCCTAACATGCAATGCCATAACTCAATGTTCTTCGAGCCATCAACGACAATAACAATTGTTTCTATACATGTTGAAGTCGTGTATAATGTTCCAGTTTTGTGACCTTGAACAACAACTATTGCTCATTTAGTCACCATCCACGAACCATTTCTACAACTAAAACTATGGCCATCGTCATCAAGTTGTGTAACATAAATCAAATAGCGCATTAGACCCAGAATGTGTCTCAACTTATTAATCTTACAAACATAAATATTTGTCATCTTCAATTTAATATCCCCATGCCCACAATATTTAATGACTCGCCATATGCAAGATAAACATTCCTAGAGTTTCCAGCCACATAATTCTTCAATAATTCTTTGTGAGCAGTGGTGTGAAAAAATGTTCTCGAGTCCAAAACTCATGAATCTATCAGGCTATCAACTAATAGAAGCAACATAGAAGTGATAGTTTTTGTAACTACGTTGGTTGCATCATTTTTATTATCACTGTTCTTCTTCCGTATTTTGAAGTTCCTCTTCAAGTGACCCTGCTTACTACAATTCCAACAATCAAATTATCACCCACATTTGGAATGTCTCCTCATATTTTTCGACATAGATCTTCTCTTACCTCAATTGAAATTTCTATCATTACATTTTCCCATGTTTTCAACATTCATGACATAACCTTTGAACGTTTCACCATAATCAATTTTACAAAACTCTTTGGCAAGAATACAATCTCTACCTTAAATAAATTTAAATTTATAATTTCCAACAGAGTTACTAAATATTTCCCTCATAGGTTCTCAACTATTTGATAAAGATGCTAACAAAATCAAGGCACTAACTTCGTCTCCAAAATCAATTTCAACAGATAACAATTGATTCACAATTATATTAAATTTATTCAAATGAGTAGTGATAGAAGTACCATAAACCATTCTTAAATTGATGAGTTTTTTTATTAAATATACATTGTTGTTAACAAATGGTTTCTCATACATATCAGAAAAAGATCTTTCATCAGACATCCAGACCCATGATGATCTTCTCCTTTCTATGTTATGAGCAACAGTCTTGGCTAGCGTCAATCAGACAACTCCCAAAATATGTATATCAAAGAGTTTTCATTCAGCTTCATCCATCTTCTTTGATTTCTCACTAAAAGTAACACGAAGCTTATTTTCATAGAGATAACCCTCAATCTGAATCCTCTAGAATGCATAATCTACTCCATCAAATTTTCTAATGCCATGTCTTGTACTGTTCTTGTCTTCCATCGTTTCAAATGCTTTAATCTAGCCTAACAACTATAATATCAGTTGTTAGGATTTGGATCCCCAAATCTGAACTTCTTGAAACAATTTATAAAAACGCAAGAAAAATTAATAACATAAAAGACATAGATTTATAGTGGTTCACTCAAAAGAGCTATGTCCACTTCTAACCGCCACCTTTTTTCACTATGAAATAAAAGAAGGAATACTGAACTTTTGCCTCACACTTTATCTCTGTATAATTATGTTTTACTCTATAAAATCTTTAACAATAATATATTTATCGGGTAAATATTTAGGAGGATTTGATGATTTTCTCCTTTGCTGCGTTATGAGCAACAATCATGGCTAGCGTCAATCAGACAACTCCCAAAACATGTTTATCAAAGAGTTTTCATTCAGTTTCAGCCATCTTTTCTGGTTTCTCACTCAAAGGAACAAAAAGCTTCTTTCCATATAAATAATCCAATATGAATCATCTAGAATGTATAAATTTGTTTCATTAAATTTTTCAATGTCATGTCCTATAATGTTCTCGTCTTTCATCGTTTCAAATGCTCTGATCTAGCCTAGCAAATCAAATACAAGTTGTTATTATTTGGATCCCCAAATCTGACCTACTTGAAACGATCTATAAAACCCAAATTAAATTAAAAAAACAAGAAGACACAAATTTATAGTGGTTCACTCAAAAGAGTTACGTCCATTTCCAACCGCCACCTGCTTTCACTATGAAATAGAACAATGAATACAGAGTTTTTGCATCACACTTTATCTATCTAAATTATGTCTCACTCTGTAAAACATTTAACAATAGCATATTTATTGAGTAAACATTCAGATAATAAAACCATAATTCTTGGTTAGACTCAAGTCCAAACTCAAACACAAACTCAATAAACTTTAATTAACTTTTTAGAGTTTTGTTATAAGGGTAGTCTTTCTAACTCAATATTTCTTTCGAAAGCATGAATATGATAAAGAAAAAAAGGGTTCGCATATTTTCTTTGTATTGGAATGGAAACATAGGGAGTCCTCCCATTAAATATTTTTATAAAAATGTATTAAATCATATTTGTATGCTACTATATTTTGATATTTTCTTTGACACATCCATTTCAAAACACTTTCTTTTTCTTTTCTTTTCTTTTTCTGTATAAAAACAGTTAAAAACAATTAAGAAAATTTATATATCTAGATTTTTTTTGAAAAGATAAATTAATTGTTTAATTAATCCAGTTTATTAAACAACAAAAATTTACCGCATTCAAAGATAAGTTCATCACAAGTTACGATTTCAACATACATATATTAAAATTGAAGCTCAAAAAAGAAAGGAAATCATCACCAAGACACCAACACCATAATCAAATACAAGAGCATCTTATGGTGGTGGTGCACAAGCATCAAACTCGACACATATCCTAATCCCCTTAGATTGTGATTGCTTATGTAATTGTAGTTTACCACGTTATATATGATTTCATAGACCTACTTTTCAGCTATTGTTTTTTGTCTCTCAATGTTTGCGCAATCTTGTTAATGTTTGAGGGATTTTGAATCATCATTATTGTTATACCTAAAAATAGACTTTTAAGTGTTTCCACTTCTCCCTTGCTTAGTATATTGTTCACTGATTCCAATAAGAAATGAGGACCGTGGTGAATCAAATAAGTTTTGTAAACACAGACAGACTCATCATGAGCTTGCTCCATCCTTGGTGCAAATAAAGGAGTGTCTTTAAAAATGTGTTCATCACTTGAATCATGAAGAATATCTGCATCACTAGCTTTCCTGAGATTTGTCACATTAAACTTTTCTTAAGTATGTTATTTTCCCTAAAATATTTTTTAAGAGAATGTATTTAATACTGTGAATCACTAGTGTTGATCCAAACAAATGAGATAACAATTATAAGGAACTTTAACTTTATTTTAAAGTTTTATTAATATATTTCAAAGCATACTTAACCTAGTTTCTTCAAAAAAAAATAAGCCCTTTTAACTGTCCGATAACAACATCAATATCCATTTTTTCTGATTGGAGAAACTTACTAACAATGTTAATCTCATATAATAACTTGTACCAAATTATCATTCCGGTTAGGAATTCAAAATTCTCAAGTTCAAATGATGCTAAGCCCTCAACTTCACTCTTTATTTTTGAGTCATAAGAAGTGTTTGTCAAATCAATTAAAGTATCTTGTATTTTTGAAGTCTGGTCTTTTATGGGCTTCACACTTTCAACATGGCTTTCCCATCGTGTTTGTGATAATGGTTTGACCGTAAGACCTTGTACATGATCTTTGAAGATTTTTCACCGCTTGGTAGAAGAAGAGAATAATGAATATATGCGTTGTATAACACCAAAAAATGACATCGCTTTAGAAAAACAATTTACCATATCACATAGTGTGAGATTAAGACTGTGGCATCCACATGGAGTGTAGAAAGCTCTGGGATTAATTTCAAATAATCTATTTTGTACACCCTTGTGCTTGCCTTTCATATTAGATCCATTGTCATATCCTTGATTTAAAAGAAACAAAATCTTTTGATTTATATCTCCATCAGTGTCACTTTTAGGCATACTTACATCGTTCTCATTTTCAGACTATTTTGGGTCTTCATTGCGAAGTTCATTCAATTCACCATGTTCCCGATCATTCAACTTATCATCGATGTCATTCTGGTTCACTTGCTCTACTATTTGATCGCTTGTGAAATACTTATTAAGGCTTGCTACTTGGCTTTGAATTAAAGCATCTTCCTTTTTTTTCTTTTTTTTTCTGCCCCTGACAATTGTTTTCTTATAAGAGACATGCTTGATAAAACTCTAAATACTAATCTGCATTAAAAATTTATAGATTAACCAGCATTCTATGAATCTATGATTAACTACAATATTGCACTTCCGCTATGCAATAATGCAAGATACAGATTGTGAATCCACCATTCCACCAGACAAGTCCTCAACAACAAAAAATAATCAAGTAAATCGAACCAAAATCTCACCGAAATCGGAGGAAGAACTCTAGTGGGGAGTGGCGTAGTGCCGAGAAACAAGGCTGGAACGAGCGAAAAAGGCCCAAGAGCTCGGGGAAGGAGACGACCGAGTTTTCTATTCCGATTCCGGTAAGCTGGAGGATCGACGACGGGCTTGGGATTTGGGGGAAGTGTTTCTTTTTCCAGAATGCTTGTTCTTTTTTTTTTCTTTTTCCTTAATTTTGTTGATAAATGAGAATCATGTGATTCTTTTCTTTAAGTAAGATAGTGTTTTTTATTTTTATTTTTTTTTTATACAAATTAAGTTAGGGTTTATCATTGATAGGTTATTAATTATTATTTATGGGCTTTTTAAAAATAAGCTCATGAACATATCATTATAATTTTATTTTATTTTTGAATATTTTGGTGCCCCAAAAATATTTGAGTTTAAGGCAATTGCCTCACTTATTATACAGTAGGTCGGACCTGCATTAAATAGACAATAACTTACCATAACAAAATAGGTGACCACCAACACCACCTTATTTTAACTTAGAGGCAATCATATATATTTTGATACTAGTTTTTAATTCCTACATTGAGGCACTACTAACAACTCCGGCTATGTCGTTTGCATTTTCGTTTTTCCGGTTTGCATTTTCTATTTTTATGGGATAAGAAGGCATCATTGCTATGCCGCATTTTCCTCTTCCCATGCCATCAATAACATTGTTCCGCTTGATCCTAAGATATCCATTTTCACCCCAATTCGATCCCCATGAATTCCTCACTATCCAATAATCAACTCCGTTCTCACTTCCATATCCCACCACCACCACTGCATGATCTAGGGAGGTTCCGCAGTTTCCCGTGAAAATACCCTTCCATAACCAAATTATAGATCGAAAATATTCACTTATAATATATTGATCTCAAAATCCAAAGTAATAACTTTTCAATTATGACTACTTACCGAGACATAATGTTTGAATTCCCAGCCATAGGCTTCAATGCCAACGCTGATGGGCTGGTGTGCCACTGCTCTCTTTAAATCATTTTCGTTGTTGGGTTGTACGTATTCGAAACCGTCTATGCTCACCACCTTTGAATTCATCTGCATTCAATCAACCAATTGAGTAGATAGACTTGTACAAATTAACATACCCAAAAGTCAAGCTCACGATCGATAACCTTAGTGTCATCACACGTGCCATCGGCTTCTAGAAAAGGATAATCTTCCTCGCTGTCTATACCACCGTTGTTGGTAATGAATTCGAATGCGTAATCCATGAGCCCGCCTTGGCAGCCAGCGTTGACAGTTCGGTCGCAGTCGATAAGTTCTTGCTCAGACAAATCAATCAGCTCTCCTGTCGCTATCTTGTTGATTCCTTCCACCGCTGCAATCGCCGAAAAAGCCCAACAACTTCCTGATATTAAAGAAGATCACAAATATATGAATTCAAATTGTTCCAAAACATGAACCCAATAAACGTTATAAGTTGAAGTATAATTAATTTTGAATTATCTTACCGCATCTTCCCTGATTCCTAATTGATGAAACGGCGCCTTCCGTCCTCCAGTCAACCAATTCCGGGAGATTTTCAGCTGAGGAGGCAGCATACCTTTGGCTGGCCATCTTTGACTGAACAAATTGGCGACGGGCATCATATTTCAGGCCGAGGTAGTATGATCGGTACTCTTCATCGGTCAGATCGGCAAACACGTTCAATCCAACCTTGTAGGTCCGGTTCTCGGAGTTGTGAGCATCTATGAAGACCAAATTATCCTTAAAAATGTTGAAACGCTTTTCGAATTCATCTATTCCGTTGTACACTTTTCCATTCTCTACCATCCACTTTTTGTAAATAACCATCATTTCTTCGTCGGTTCTGGATTTTGAGGGGTGATTGTTATCATATTCGACGATTGACATGTCCGCCATCATGAGGCTGAGGGAGGCGGAGAAGAGGGCTAGGGGGAGGAGGAGGATGGTGGTGGTGGCCGGAGTAGTCATGTTTAATTAATGGTTCGAGTCTCAAGGATGAAATGAGGATTATTTTATAGATGAATATATTTATTATTTAAATTGTTAAGTGAATATTTTATTGAATCATTATTAGATCGTGATATTTCTTATTGAATTTTTTATTTAAATTTGAATTATAATATATGGATTTTTTTTATCATTATATTCACTTTTAAAATTTAACAATCATAATCGATTTTTAAAAAATGATTCAAGAAAAAGTAAAAATGATTATTTTGACATTTAGTAAAACAAAAGTGAATAAAATAAATTAAACTTTATTTGATATTTTATTTTTTATTAATTGTTTTTACTATTTATATTTGTTTAATTTATTTTGTATATTTATTTATTGGGATTATTTTTTATATATAAATTAAAAAATACATTATTTTAAATCATTATAAATAATATAATACATTTATAGTAAGATTTCAATGTGACACATTATCTTCTTTTACACTTATCACACATCTTCTTATAAAATTGATCAACTTCTTTTTATATATATAAAAGGTTAAAAATTTCTAGAAATTTTGTTTGATCAAATATTTTAAAGGGATCATGACTACCCCGTGATTAAACCCTAGTAAAAAAAACTATAAGTGTATGAAAAAAAAACTATAGGTGTGTGAACTTCACAACTGAAGAGAGACTTATTTTGAACTTCAGTTATAATGTAACATTTATATTAATGTTGATGGAAGTAAATTATAATTAGTCATTTATAATCATAAATTTGATTTTAAAATATCATAGATTATGAGTAAAGGTTGGTTTTAACATTTATTTTATTTTAGATTAATTAAATGTTTATGTCACGTACAACAGATGCAAAGCCAAGAAAACGAGAAGATGATTTCAAGCAAAGTGTGGAACACTATATGAGAGAAGGAGACGACAGTAGATTGAGCTAATCTGATCTGATCGTCAAAGGTTATCCCGAGACACCAATTCATCATATAACTTGTATTTTGAGAAAGGCTAAACACGAGAGATCGCTTTAGGAAGTACATAGAAATTCTGGATCAAGTTGTCTATTGTTCATTTGCCTCGAAACTTTAGAATAATTTTGCAAAATATATGGAGATGACCAGATTCCCAGGAGACTGGAAAGAAATCAAGGAAGTGGCTGTAAAGAAAGCGAAATGCACAAAGTTTAAGTCAAAATTTTTCAAATGCGGATTCGGCTCAATAGTTTACAACATTTAGCGGGAGAGAAACGCGAATGCATTCTCAAGTATTGAAGAAGTCTGGAGCAGACTTGTGATGATATTGTAACTGACTGTAGCGCGAACATCCAGACGTGAAGAAGAGCCCCGAAAAACAAACAGAATTGGAACATTTATAGGAACTAGAAGGTATCATATCAGAAAGTCACCAAATACGTTGATTTTTTAACGAGATAAACGCAATTTAAATTTGTTTGTAATTTCGATAATTGTTTGTAATTCATTTGTTTTTAGACCGTAACAAACTTAATTTTCTTAGGCTTGTTTAGAAAAATACAGAAACTCATTTAGTTTTTTTTCGTTTTTGAGAATTTTTAATGAAACGACGTTAAGTCGTTTTTCAAAAAATAAAAATAAAAATAAATAAATAAATAAAATGCCTATGTCTATTTTAAGTTCTTTTAAGCAACAATTTCATTAATTGCCTACCATAAAGAACACACAATTTATGTTGGCTGACTGACATACTATCACAAATAATTCATACTCTCTAGTCTCCCAAGATTTATTTTTCTGTAATTATTTTCACTTGATTTAATATAATACAAGAACAATACTACTTCCACATTTGAATTCCACATTTGAACTGAAGAAACATAAGATAGAAAACTGATATTATTGAAAAATAATTACAAGACTCGGTTTATTTCTGTTAAGAAACTAAAATGAAAAACTATTATTTCTATTATAAGAAACTTTTTTATTTTCATTTCAGTGTCCATATTTTTTTCTTCTTTTTGGGCTAAAATACCAAATCTAAGTTTTTATTGTTTGTTATTGCACCCAATAACAAACACTTTTATGATTCTTGATTCGATTGGAAATCCCAACAATATGAATTGGCGTCAGAGTTTAGTTTCACTTGAATGAAAAAATTATATTAAAAATGTTCCAAATAAATTAATATTTTTTTTAACTCTAACAAAATCCAATTTACAAATTGGCCTGTACAAGTTACTAATTTTCTCTTTTATAAGTGAGAAGATATTTTTAAGAAATAAGTTCATTTTAGTTTTTTAATTTTTTTTATTTATTTTTCTAAAATTAATGTTTATTATAAAAGAAAGTGGACTAATAACATAGTTTTCTATTTTAACTTAAGATATTCAAATTAAATGACTTTTCTCCCTCTCATAGACAACACTAATTTACCTTTTTAAATTATATTAAATTATTTTATTATGTTTTCTTAATTTAACTTGCTGAAATTTTAAAAATGACATATCATGCAATTAGTTTTTGAACACCCTTCAATTATATTTGAAATTTATTTAAACGATATCTAATTTATTAAATTTATTTTAAATTGGATCCCACCCACTTTCCTTTAATATTGTTATTCATTCTATACAATCCACTTAAAACTCTAACCCAACCTAATTTAACTTAAAATGATTATTATGTTTGCACATATTTTCATGATATTTGCAAAATTATGAGTTAATAAAATAATTGTATCTTCTCAAATAAAATGATTACATTTACATCTAATTGAAGATACAAGAGCCCATTCATTGTGCTCTATAATAGAAATGAATGGTTGTTCCTATACTATATTGATTTTAAAACTGCTTTTATACAAAGATTTATGATCACGCCATTTATATATATATATATATATATATATGCATTTAATTTATAAATATAAATCAGTTGCATCCAATATTTTTTCAATGACAGACATCTATTTAAAAACATTTTACTTTTTCCATCTCTATTAAAATTCAAATAAAAGCATTTTAATTAAGATTTAAATTCAGCATAGTTTAATAAAATGACTTATTATTTAATTTAATACAAATTTATTTGATAACACATATTTATAATAACTTATTTTTGTAAACTTAATAAAAATAAATTAAAAACTAAAATATTTATTTTATTTTAAAAATAGAAAAAAAATAGTTAAACAAGTCACTCTAAACAAAGTCACTACAAAACTAATTTATTCTTATAAATTTAATAAAATTAGTAATATATAAAGTTAAATTATGTTTTACATGTTTTTCTCTTTATAGCACACTTCATTATTATTTTTATTAATTATAACCATTAAATTTTTTATATTCCAAAATTAATTTTAAACTTCGTTTAAAAAGATAAAAAAAAAGAATGGGATAAAATCTAAACCCATTATTAAATACAATAATTGAGAGAAAAAAATTATCCGATATAGTTAAACATTTTAAAAGTATTATCCGATAAAGTAATAATCTGGCATAAGTAATAAATTTTTTCTATCTCAAAGCAAATATTGTAAAGTAATATTATCCTAAAATCATAAAATAATAAAAAATTAAAAAATTATTAAGGTTCAGGTAATATGTAAAATAATAATTTCATAATTATATATATATTTATTGTATATGAATTTTAAAATTCAATTTTTATAAAATATAAATATTTAGTAGCTTGATTCTTCTTTCTACTAAATATAAAATTATCTACATCCTTGACATTTCATCTAAATCATAAATAACTAATATATTTTTCTCATGTTGTATCAAGTAATTGTAGTGTACCATTCCATTGTTTAATATATATATATATATATATATATATATATATATATATATATATATATATATATTATTATTATTATTATTATTATGTTATACGATTAATAATTATATTTTAGAATTTTAATAATTGAGTTTTTAGCGTTTGATACAATATATTAGTTATATAGGTATAAATTGTAAAGGGTATAAATTATAAGGAGTTATTATGAGATATAAATTATATAAATTATTAATGTTTGGTCGAGAGTAAAAAGTAAGTATAAATTATATAT
Source organism: Impatiens glandulifera (assembly GCF_907164915.1). Taxonomy (NCBI): domain Eukaryota; kingdom Viridiplantae; phylum Streptophyta; class Magnoliopsida; order Ericales; family Balsaminaceae; genus Impatiens; species Impatiens glandulifera. The sequence goes on from NC_061862.1 coordinate 93,909,611, forward strand.
GTTTTATTATTTTGTATATGGTTGGTGGTATAAAAGAATAGTAAAAAGTGTAAAAGATTATTTTAATCTTATATTTTTTTAAATTATTTTAAATTATTATTATAATACTTATTATAAGTAGTTTGTATTATTAATTAAATTGAATTTTATAAAATATATATATATATATAATTATTGTAAAAATATATTTTTAAAATAAATAATACTATTATATATATAGTTTACATTATTTTATGAGGAGTGCAGAGAAGGAATTTGGTGAGGGAATGACTTGAAATCACCCTTCATTGGTTTCAAAATATAAAAGTGGGAGGAAAAAGAGAAAATAGAGAAATTATGTAATTTTTTAAGCGAATAAAATTATGCCAAGTCATTTCCTCACCAAATTCTCTAATCAAATTCCCCCATCAAATTCCCTCACCTAATCATTTCTCTTATTTTATATATAATTCTTTTTAATTTAACTTATATAATTATATAAATAAAACTTATTTATATATTAATTAATATTTAATTTTGAAATTTACTTATTATTATAAATATTTGTATATTAAAATAAATATTAATTATTTGTATAAAATAAAATATTAATAATAATAATTTTAATAAAATAATATTTAAAACTAGAATGTTATAATTATAAATTAGTTTCAGAAATAAATTATATAGATATAAGTTATATTAATTAATAATAATATCATTAATGTATATAATTAACTATAAATATCATTTACTAATAATGAAATACAATTTTATTTTATAAATTAATTTTATATATTATTATTATTTTTTTTAATCATTATATTTAATAATGTATAAAAATTATCACATTAAAAAAATTTATACTTAAAATAATATAATTTTTGTTTACATATATCAAAAAATATAAATTAAAAAATTAAATAAAAATAAGTAATTGTGTAATTATTTTTATCATTATTTAAATTTAAAAATTAAACAATGTTAAATTTAAATTAATACTTAGATATAATTTATATTATTATTATATTTTAAAATACAATAAAAAATTAAACTTTTAATAATTTTATAAGATTAAAATAAAATAATAATATTAAGTATTGTAATTGACTTGTAAATGGTTTAGATAAGTATTAACTTATACCTCATATAATGTATAAACACTGTATATATAAATATTATTAAACCAAACGATCATTCTAATTTACAAGTGATATAAGTATACTTTATCTATAGAATTATACCCATACCAAACATAGTTAGCATAACACATGTTATATAATAATGGGTACTGGTGCAAGTTTTTATTTATTTATTTATTTATATATATATATATATATATATATATATATATATATATGAATAAAGGAGAATTAGAATAACACATTTTGATTAATTATTATTTTTTATCATAATGTATAATATAATATTTATATATATAATGATGTTTAATTTTCAAAGTGTTGGAATTGTGGTTAATTTGAATATATATGTGAGAGTAAATAAATATTTGGGTCAGATTGTGGGTTGATCCGCCCATAAACTTAAAACGGTTAAAAATATATGTGAGAGTAAATAGATACTTGAGTCAGATTGTGGGTTGATCCGCCCATAAACTTAAAACAGTTAAAAATAAAATTTAAACTTAAAACGGTTAACAATATATGTGAGAGTAAATAGATAATTGGGTCAGATTGTGGGTTGATCCGTCCATAAACTTAAAACGGTTAAAAATAAAATGAAAAATGTTATAGATATGTTTCGAACTCGCAGTCTAACAAGTACAACTCTTTAACCAACTAAGATAACAAAACTTTATATTTTAAATTCAACACCAAATTTAATTTGATGAACGCAAGGTGTTTTAACAATATAAATTCAATATATATATTTTAAAATTTTAGTATTTTAATCGAGAGTTGAAAGTAAATTAAAATTGTTATCACATTTTCACTGTAATTGTTTTTTAATGGATTTTTATTTAATTATTCTTGTAAATGCACGAACTACTACGTACTATTAATATAAATATTTTGTAAAATAATAAAATATTATATATTTTGCATCTCTTCTTTATATATTGAAATTACAAAAATAAAAAATAAAAAATATTAATATTTTATTTTAATTATTTTTATTTAATATATAAAATTATATTTATCTAATTATATAATTCAATATATTGAATTTTTACTAATATAATTAATATATAATTAGTTTATATACATAATATATAAAGTAATGATAACTACTTTTATGAAAAGAAAAATTAGAATCCGGAGTCACATTACAATAATAAAAATAAAAAATCTAAATTTAATTTATTTGGCACGTTCCAATATGTTTCTCGTATTTTAAATATATTTAAAAAATATATATCTAGATCTAGAATAAGATTAATTCATTTTATATTCTGTCTTCTCTCTCTTCAATTATTTAAATTCATTATTCTGTCTTCTCTCTCTTCATTTATTTACAAACAGTTACTCATCTTATCCCACTCCTTTCAAATTGAATTATATTACAAATTTTTATTTTGTTTTTTAATTATGATTTTTTTATTAATTAATTTTCTAAAATATTTAACTTTTTATATCTCATTTGGGAGATTGTTTCAATTTTCTTATTTTTTATTTAATATTTATTTTAATTCATTTTTTTTATATTTGATTTTTGTATGTATAAAATTTAAATTTAATATTAAATTTTAAATTAATAGAATTATTTTTTACGATTTTTATTTTTAAATATATAATTAATAAATTTTAAACATATATTTATTAATTAATTTGCATTGACTTGTTCATTTTAGGTTTTAGTGTATTATCAAATACAATTTTCAATTAATAATTTTATTAATTTTAATTTTATGTATATATTTTATTTACAAAATAATCTTAATAAAAAAATTAGATTATAAAATTAATTATAATTTATGATAGAGGAGTGATAGATGAGAGAATTTGAAAAAGGAAATCGGAGACGGAATGACTTACATCACCAAATTGGTTGGAAAAAGGGTAAAGTAAGAGAAAAATAGAGAAAAGAGAGAAATTATTTAATTTTTTCAGCCAATCATATTGCCACCGCCACGTCATTCTCTCTCTTATTCCCTCATCAAATTTTCTCCCCAATCATTTCTCTTTATGATAATGCTATTGTATTTGACTTATTAAATAATAAATAAAACAAACAATATATTTAAGTGAAACGGGGAAATATAAAATGTTAATATTTTAGAGAGTATTATTTTTAAAAAAAATATGCAAAAAAGGTCTTGTTTGATTTAGCGTTTATAAGTTTATAAGATGCGTATAGTCGGTTTAAATAATAAGTTGTTACATGAACTTTGCTTCAAACACACTTTTACGTTTAAACTCAATTTTATATCTACATCTTTCCTCAACATTTAAGATTATAATTTCAATATTTTTCTCTCTCATCATTTTTTAATATTTTTTTATTCACTCTCTCTCATCAATTTAATTCATTATTTTATTCATTCTCTCTCATCTATTTCATATATTTATAATATATTTATATAAAATTATTATTATAAAAAAACATACATTTAAATATATTTTTATTTATTATTTATAATATATATCTTAATATATCAAAAAAAATTAAACAAAATATAAAATATAAATACACGATAGTTTTTTATTTAAAATTATAATTTTCTAAATTAAACTAGCATTAATTATCTAAAAGTATTAATTACAATTGAAATGAATTGAAATGAATGATAATAAGAAGAATGATAGAACTTGAAAACAAATGGACAATCGAAAGATTTGGTAAGGGAGAGTGTGGAAAGGTGAAAAATATATATGATAATAATAAATTACTTTATTTATTCATATATTTATTTATTCATATATTATTTTTTAATTTAAGTCATTAATAAAATTTAAAATTATATATTAAAAAAAATTTATAAAAAATTTATATATTAATATAATTTATTTTGAAACATATATTATTTTTAAATTAAATTATTTATTAATATTTAAAATTAAATTAATAAATATATATATATATATAACATTATATATATAATATTAATTATTAAATAATATTTTAAATATAAAAAACAAATAAGCTCAACATAACCAAGCTTAACGATTAAATAAACTAATATCGTATCAAATATACCTAAAAATAAACTGAATAAACTTAGGTAAAAAAAGATGAGAATAAACTGAATCAAACTAGTCCAAAATTAATTTTTATATCCCATCATAGTTAAAAATATATTTATTTTTATAAAATAATTGAATTAAATAGTTATTAGAAAAATTAGAAACTAGTAGCTCATTCTAAAACCGTACAGAATTATGTATGTGAAGCTTAACTTCATTCTAAAAAATATTACTTAATAAATTTTTATATATTTTAAATTTTTTAAAAATATAATAGTCATGAAATATTGTCTAATAAATAAAAATAAATTATATATACATTATACTAATTCAATCCTTCACCACGTGACATATTTTATAGATTTTTCTCCTAAAGCTGAGCTAAACCTGTGTACTCTATTGTTTCAGGGTTGTACTATATTGCTTCAATACATTGTTTCATGTTTTTTTTTATGCCTTATTTGTTCGGATTGAGTTTTTAAAAAAAAATTAAAGGAGAAAAATAATAATGGTTAATGATTTTAAGGAGATAATTATTATTATTTTGATAAAAAGACTTAAAATGTATTAATATATATAAATAAAATAAAAAATAATAATTTAAAATTGAGGGTATTTTAGTATTTTGGTTAATGAAATGAGTGGTGTGATTGTTGAGAAATGATTAATTAAGTGATTTTGTAGAACCAATTTTTGTCTACCCACCTTTCAAACAATTTTTCCCAAACTACCACCTTTCCATTCACTTTCCTAAACTACCCATCTTTATCTCTCTAAATCATTAATTATCCTTTAATTACACATCTTCCACTCTAATCCACTAATTACTCTATTTTATAAATATAAATATATATAATTAAAATTAATAATACATATATTAAATAAAATATATTACATTAATATTAAAATAACACACATATATAAATATAACATATAATTAAAATTAAACATTATAAATTAAATAATTTAAATAAATATTATACACTAAAATAAAATACATCACATAAACTTTTAATATTATATATTAAAATAACACATATATATTACATAAATATTAAAATAACACACATATTTTATTTTTACTTAATTTTATAAATTTAATATATATAATTAATATTAAATATTATAAATTAAATAATTCAAATAAATATTATAAACTAAAATAAAATATTATACACTAAATAAAATACATTACATAAAATTTTAATATTATATATTAAAATAAAATATATTATATTATATAAATATTAAAATAATACATATATTACATAAATATTAAAATAACACTTATATTTTAATATTATAAATATTTTAAAATATATATAATTTATTTTATTTTAAAATTTTTTAAATTGACTATTTTTATAAATATTTTAAAGTTTAGATAATTTATCTTAAAGTTTTATTTATTTTATTTTATTTTAAGTTTATGTTATATATTTTATTTTAATTTATAATATTTATTTTAATTTTTTAATTTAATATATTTAGTTTTAATTATATATATTATATTTATAAAATTAAGTATTATTTTAATATTTATGTAATATATGTGTTATTTTAATATTTATATAATATAATATATTTTATTTTAATATATAATATTAAAGGTGTATGTAATATATTTTATTTTAATTTATAATATTATTTTAAATTATTTAATTTATAATGTTTATTTTTAATTATATATTATATTTATTAAATTAAGTAAAAATAATATATATATATATATATTATTTTAATATTTATGTAATATATTTTATTTAATATATGTATTGTTAATTTTAATTATATATATTTATATTTATAAAATAGATTAATAAGTGGATTAGTGTGGAAGATATGTAATTAAAAGGATAATTAATAATTTAGAGAGAGAAATGTGGGTAGTTTCGAAAAGTGAATGAAAAAGTGGGTAGTTTGGGAAAAATTTATTTAAAAGAGAGGTAAAACAAGAATTGATTCTGATTTTGTATGAATTATTTAAAAAATTTAAAGAGAACATGCCATAAATGCTCCACCATGTGGAGTACCAAGTGGAGATGGGATTCTTTATGAATTTTTGCGGTAGATAAGTGAGGGGACAAATCAATCAAAAATATTAACCAAAATAATGAATTATGTTTCTCTTACATAACACTTTGTTTCATAAACATTAACTAATGTCATTTGAACGATCTGAATATTAAGAAATGAGAAACAAAACTATTATTGTTTATCTCTATTTTTACCGCTTAAACTATATGTTTGGAAGTCAAATAGCAATGCGGGATGAATATCTGAAAAACTTATTTCCAAGTTCAGGTTCAGTTTCAAGTAAAAATGACATTTTTTTTTTATTGTTTATGATTATTGCTATATTGGTGTGAGAATGATTTAATTTCCTCTTTTATATTTATTATTGTAGGTGGGGTGAACTTGAAAAAGATTTAGATTTAGAGTGAGTTTAAATAAATAACAAGAAAATTTTAGATAAAATGAGTGAATAAAAGTAAATTTTATTATTTTTTTAATAATTAAATAAACAAAATATTGAATTATATTGTAATTTAAAAAAAAAAACTTAAAGATAATATCACATTTTTATCGTAAAAAAATATGATAATATCATTGATAAATATAGTCATTATTGATTGGTTTGATTTGTGATGGAAACATATCAATATTATTAAACACATGACTAATTAATATTCTTCACATAAAATTTGTGAAAATAAAATTTTATATTAAATTAACAAATTTGTACATAATAGTAATAATAAGGTGTAAGTTACACCTTATTTATTAATATTATGTATAAATTCGTTAATTTAATATAAAATTTTATTTTCACAAATTTTATTATGAAGCACGGATAGGGGTGCGTGAGTGCGGGTGCGCAGGGCGGGGATACGGCGATTCGGCAAAATTTTAAAAACAAGGATTCGGGTGCGGGGATACGTCATATAAAATATAACCCTTCTTACAATTTCGCCATCCACTTGTGCTCTCACCTCCTGATTAAAAGCTTTATTTATATGACTGTTCTTGTCAACTGCTCTTCTTTTGGAACCTTGTTTTGGCAGCATTTCAACTCCTCCCCAGACAGAATCTGATGAAGCATAACTCAATGGTGGGAGTGGAATCACAACCTGCCTTTTTCTTTCTTCTACATCTGCCATCTCCCTTCGAAGTTGCAACAAAATATCAGCAGTGACTCTGGGACACACTAAAACTCCTTGTCTCTTGATCTGCAACAGGTGTGCTTTAACCCTTTCATACGAACCCGTAAATTTCAGATTACAGAAGTTGCATTTAATTTTCGTATTTCCACCTCTCTCTTTCATTTTCACTAATTTTGTCACATTTTCCACAACGGGTCCTTATCTACTGAACTTTGTTGGTTTGGAGTGACTGTCGTACTTGAAGCTGAGTTAGAGGAAGCCATTGATTCCATCTGCTATAATCTCTCTCTCACACAGAAGAAGAAGAATAACTAACCTGATAGTGGAAGAATGGTAGTGGAAGACAGACAGCCGAGAGAGAAGCACCGTAGAGATTAGGTTTTTTAATTTGGGGCTAGGGGCTCATAGTCATATTTAATATTTGGGGGCTTTTTAATTTGGGTTTTTTTTTAATATTTTGGAACTCATATTTACTGAATATGCCATTCCCGCACCCCGCACCCCACACCTTCGATTCTGGGATACGCCACGTGGCGCACCCCGTACGCACTCCCAGCCGCACCCTCGCACCCCGCACCCCCGAAGCACCCGGTGCGCAGTGCGCTACAGAAACGAAGCACCGTGTAACTCATCCGATTGACTTAAGTCGTTTTACTTAAACACAAATTTGATTCTTACTGAACGATGGAACATTTTTGTTGAAATTAACATTAAATTTAATCATTATAAATATAAGTATAATTAATCATGACCATGAAAGTGATAAACATTTTCATGTCTTCCTTACAATACAGAAACTTCAATTTTTTATAAATTTTTTAATTATAAAATATTCTACAAAAACTAATAACTAAGTAGTCAAGCACTCAAGCTCGACCAACCAAGTGAACATTTAAATAATTTTATAAAAGTGATTTTCATGTATAAGTTACATTAAAGAATTCATATCCGACGTGCTGAGTGTTATCGACATAGAGACGTGGTTATTTGTTTTTAATTAATTTAAGATCTGTCCGGTGAGTGGGTATAATATTTATTTATAATCATTGTTTGTCACCTGTGATTATGAAGACTTGATGGATCATTACAATTTTTTTTTAATATAAATCCAAATTCAGATACCTCAAGATTTAAAAAGTCACTTCGTGTTAGTTAGCAATATAAGGAAATATTTCTGGTTCTACATACAAAAACGATAAATATATTTTCAAATGAAATCAAAATTTTAGCTTCTTTTTGTTAGTTGATTTGTCCTCGAGAATTTTTATTTTATATAATTAATTAGTATATAATTCGTGTGATGCATAAATATAAAATAATCTTATTACAAATAGTCATTATAATCGATACATTCATATTAAAAAATAGAGTTTCAATACCATTATCACTACAACAGATGTCACTTGCACCGACACATAAATACCATCGTATAATATGCGTCGGCAGAACATTTTCAGTTTAGTTAATTTAATTTGAATTTTATTTTTATAAAACTTGTAACGATGATGACTCCGGCAACCAATACAATTAATATATATATTTTTTTTATATTCTTCTAATATCTTGTTACCTCTTTAATCAAATAAACCCGGTTGAACAAAAAAGTAAAGTATATATATCTTGTCACTCACTCCCTAAATTTTAAAACTGAAAAACCTATGTTGAGAGAGAGCGGTCAAGCGAGAACTCTCCCGAGTTGAGCCCTAGCCACCAGAGCCGCATTAGGGAAGAAGACGAACGATTGTCGATGGAGTTCGCATTAGGGTCACCTAGCATGAGATCCGCAGAGAGACACTAACCCTCAGGGTGGTTGGTTGTGTTGTCGGCCGCGGAACAGAGACCCCTTTGGGCTGAGAAATGAAGGTTCGTAGGGGTTCGCGGAGGATTAATGGAGGTTCTTAGCCTAATTTATAAAGTGTGAGACTTATTTTATTTTGTTTTTATTGGTAAGGTTCACGAATCGCTTTCTCGAGCTGAAAAAGTGAGCTGCAAGACCTCCAAGGTTAGATTCCCTTCATTTCTCTCTGTATCTCGCTATTAACTCTTTCTATCAATACAAGGTTTTTATTTGCACTTCTTTCTTATTTTAGCGTGCACAATAATGTTCTTTCTTAACAACGAACTAGAATGTATTATCTATATGATGTTATCCAAATTTTACATATAATGAAAACAATTGAGCCATATCTCAAGTTCAAATTCCAGGTAATTTTATGAGACAATAACTCAATCATATTACTAATACATTTTTATTAGTTATTCATTCCTTCAACAATACTGATAGATGATAATAGAGTCAAATTTTCAAAGTCAAATTACGGTTAATTTCATGAGACACCAAGTCAATCATACTGATAGATGAAATTGACTGTTTCCAAAAAGTTGTTTCAATATAACCAAATACACTCATTTGTTTCCTGAAACCAGAATTACAAAGTTTTGAGCCTAAATCATAGGGACTTATCCTATATGTCTATTGGTTAAATTGTTAGGAACGAAACATATAAAGTTGTATTTGTAGTAAAACGGTGTAGTAAGTTCATGATTCAATTTGTATAATTATAAACACGAGTGTAGCTTAATTTGGTGATCAGGTGTTTCTCTTTATATTGTAAGTGAGTGTCTATTATGTAGACTATGTAGGGTATATTGTTTTTGTTACAATAAAGTAGAGAATATAATAAGTTATGCATTGATTTTGTTAGCAGGTTCTCATTTCATTGATGAGTCATAATTTCATGTACAACTATTATGGCAGAGATACTAGAAATGACTTAACATTCTAACTGATTGTTTTCTCCTGGGCACAACAGGTGGATGGTGGGGTCATGTTAGGGATCAAACAACTAACCCAACAAGTGTTGGTTACGAGAATGCAGTTAATGCCCCTGCTCCCAATGTTGATCCACTCCTCAATCATTGGGCTTTAGAGAAGGTTTGTTGATATAATGCAATTTCCTATTTAACTGCCTCAAAGTTAGTAGGTTTCTAATCTTTAACTTGTAAAATTGTATCATGTTTTTTTGAGTTTATGGCATGTTTTCTTTATGTAATCTACTAATTAGTATGTAATCTTGTTATATAATATATGCTTGAACATGTATACTTCACAAGGTTTCAACCTGTCAGTTTTGACTAATTAAACCTTGTCAAATTGTATCATCTAACAACTTGAAGACAGGGAAAGAAAAAAAAAAATATATGATTCTATGAGCACAATAAAATAGTTTCAATGGTTGATGCTCCAAGCTCTATTGACTAACAATTCCAGTTCGGAGAGTATTGAATATATACATGTGGTTTCTTTTAAATCATTCTAGTACACTGAGAATTAAGCATATTCAATGGTTACTTACCCTTTTTAGATGTTCTAGCATTTTGTGTGAGGATTAGGTGATCAATTTTAAACCATTTGCTTCATCTATTTTAGGCAAAGGCAAACAACCTACCCTTAACTGAACTCTGGTAGGCCTAAATTTTTTTATGTTATTGTATCAAGTGTGTTAGCTCATTCTACAATCACGTGTGTTTCTTTTTCATATTCACAAGACTTGTTATTTTCGAGATGTTACTAGATAGTAAAGTTTTCAATACAATTCTTTACCCCTCCATGAATAACTAAAGCTGCATTTTGAGTTTCTTTCAAACAAACTCAATTCTATAACTAGATATGTCATGTGTATATCAGTTGCTGGATTAAATGGTATTGGTCTTCTGACACTTGATCAAATGTTGGATCTATAAACGATACGTCTTATTTGAGCTAATTTATGCAAAAATCAGCTGTATCAGAACTAATGCAAAGTCTCCTTTTCAATCTCAACATATATGAATCAAGTTTCCTTCTTTATTATATTATACTGAAACTAAAACTTATGAGAGGCTTTCAAATATATGTGGTTAGGGAGAGGATCTACAAACTCTAATGATAGACCTAAAGATACCATTACTAAATTAATCAATATTTATGTCCCTTCATGTGTGATTTCCTGCTCCAATGATATAACCCATATATATACAACTTTATTTTCTTAAAACTACAGTCAATCTAATTTACTTGGATTTCAATCAAATTTTATTTGGTATACATGTCAGTGCAGTTTGTTATTATTGAATTGTACATTCATCTTAAATTGATTTTTTTTATAATTTGTTTATATGTTATTATTGTAAGTTACATTCTTCTATTAAATATGTTTTTAATATTTCGTATGTAACTATTTCTATTATCTCATAGTACATATGCTTGTGCAACTTATAACTTGCGCCCACCCTGCTTCTGGCGACGCAAGAAAAAGGGTCGGTGATATTTTTGGCGACGCTTTTAAAGGTTGGCAGATGTCTTTTTAAGCGTCGCCGAAAGTCTTTTTTGTTGTAGTGTATGTAGAAGGTATATTCTTACTAGGATAATATATAATGATATAAGTGTTTGGTTAGATTAATTTTATGTATACAATACAATTAATGGTATAACTTATACATTATAAGGGGTATAAGTTATAATAACGCCCACTAGTAAAAAACGGACCTTTACCGACATAAATTATGAAAGTTTTATATAAATCTTGGTAATGGTCTCGAAAGGAACAAATCTTTCGTTATTAAAAATAGATTCTGAGAGTTGTGTAAAACCTTCGGGTTTATAACTTTTTACCGAAAGTTTTACAATAAACTTTCGGTTTTGCCCTTCCCAAAAAAACGAAAATAATTCTAAGTGTTGAAAATGGGGTAATTGCGAAGGTTTTTCCAATAAACCTTCGGTTTTGACTAATTCCCAAAAAAATGAAAAATAATTCTAAGTTTTGGAATGATTAATTGCGAAGGTTTTCTAATAAACCTTTGGTTTTGACTCAGGTTCAAAACCGAAAGTTATAATAAAACTTTCGGTTTTGATCAAAGCCGAAAGTTATATGAAAACTTTCGGTAATGACATTTTTTAATAAAAAAATCCTACTTATTCTCTTCTTCTTTCCTTCGTTTCTCATTTCCCCTCTCTCTCCCCGATTTCTCTTCCGTCTGCGCCGCCTCTGCAAGTTCTTCTCCTTCTGCCCGCGCCGTCTCTGCCTATTCTTCTCCTTCCGCCCGCCTAGCCTCTGATTGACGACGCAGCCCACACCCTCGACAGAACCACCTTCGTCTCGCCTTCAATTGCCGCCGCCGCCAATTCAAGGTTATATTTTATTTTATTTGGTTATGTTAGATTATTCATTTGGTAATTATATATATGGTTAGATTTATATTTGTTATTAGTTAATTTTAGGTTAGATTTATGTTAGTTTAGATTATATTTTGTTTGATATATGTTATATATTAGGTTAGATTTTGTTAAATATATGTATGATTTTGTTTGATATATGTTTGGATTAGGTTATAATTTGGTTATGTTAGATTATTTGTTTGGTAATTATATGGTTAGATTTAGATTTGTTATTGTTTAGTTTTAGGTTAGATTTAGGTTAGTTTAGATTATATTTTGTTTGATATATGTATGATGATGTTAGATTTTGTTAAATATATGTATGATTTTGTTTGATATATGTTTGAATTATGTTATAATTTGTTTGATATATTTTAGATTAGGTTATTGTGTTTGATTTAAGTTATATTAGATTTGGATTATGGTTATTTGGTTTGATTAGTATGATTTATGTTAAATTTGGTTTGATATATATTATATTGTGGTTAGATTTTCATAAATTTATTTAAGAAATATATTCAGGATGAGTAATTGGAAGCGTATGCGGAAAACACTAGAGAAACTGCACCCTACATTCCAGAACTTGCTAGCAGTATCAAGTTCTAACTCAGGGTCGGTCGCGGCGGACCCAATGACTAATATTGATGTTAAACGTGCGGAAGAGGCGAGACACATATCGTTGGAATTGGAGCAAATCCGATTGAGCGACACGAAAATTGTTCAATTGGTTACTAAATTGAAAGTGTAGAGGGTCCAAATGAAGCAGAAATTGTAGAATTTTGAACAACAAGTTGAATATTTCATGAGACAGAATCAACCACCTCCTCCTCCCCCAACTACTAAGTAGATTAAAGTTTTTGAATAATTATTTGTAAACGTTTTTGTTCGACTGATGACATGTTTGGTGTATTTTGTTTTGATGTGTTTTGTTTTAGAACTATGAATTATAATTATTTTTTGATTTATTAATGTGGTTTATGAATATTTTTCTTTATTTATTAGTTTGCTTTTATTTGAGAAAATTATTGAACATGTTAGATTTATACTCTTGTTGTCCAAATAATGGAAAAAGTTTCTTAGTGTAGGGTTATTAGCAATTCTAAGTGCGAGGAAGGGGTAATTGCGAAGGTTTATTGGAAAATCTTCGCTTTTGACCCTTCCCAAAATAAATTGGAAAAAATTCTAAGTGTTGGGAAGGGGTAATTGCGAAGGTTTTCCAATAAACCTTCGCTTTTGACCCTTCCCAAAAAAATTGGAAAAAATTCTAAGTGTGGGGAGGGTAATTGCGAAGGTTTATTGGAAAATCATCACTTTTCAGCCTTCCCAAAAAAAATTGGAAAATATTTTAAGTGTTGGGACGGGGTAATTGAGAAGGTTTTCAATAAACCTTCGCTTTTAACCCTTCCAAAAAAAAAAATTAGAAAAAATTCTAAGTGTGGTGGAGGGGTAATTGCGAAGGTTTATTGGAAAACATTCGCTTGACCCTTCCCATAAAGATTGGAAAAAATTTCAAGTGTTGGGATTGAGTAATTGTGAAGGTTTATTTGAAAACCTTCGCTTTTGACCCTTCCCAAAAAAAATTGGAAAAAAGTCTAAGTGTTGGAAATTGGTAATTGCGAAGGTTTATTGGAAAACTTTCTCTTTTAACCCTTCCCAAAAAAATTGGAAAAAATTCTAAGTGTGGGGGGAGGGGGTAATTGTGAAGGTTTATTGGAAAAACTTTTGCTTTTGACCCTTACCAAAATAAATTGGAAAAAATTCTAAGTGTCGAAAAGGGTAATTGCGAAGGTTTTTCAATAAACCTTCGTTTTTGACCATTCCCAAAAAAAAATTGGAAAAAATTCTAAGTGTGGTGGAGGAGTAATTGCGAAGGTTTATTGGAAAATCTTCGCTTTTGACCCTTCCCAAAAAAATTGGAAAAAATTCGAAATGTTGGGAAGGGCTAATTGCGAAGGTTTATTTGAAAACCTTCTCTTTTGACCCTTCCCCAAAAAAATTGAAAACAATTCTAAGTGTGGAGAAGGGTAATTGCGAAGGTTTTCCAATAAACCTACGTTTTTGACCATTCTAAAAAAAAATGGAAAAAATTCTAAGTGTGGGAGGGGTAATTGCGAAGGTTTATTGGAAAACATTCGCTTTTGATCCTTCCCAAAAAAATTTGGAAAAAAGTCTAAGTGTTGGAAAGTGGTAATTGCGAAGGTTTATTTGAAAACCTTCGCTTTTGACCATTCCTAAAAATAAATTCTGTTTAGGTCAGGACCGAGAGATATTTGGACATTATATGGGTACAATGAAAAGATATTTGCGGAATAAAACCATCCTGAAACCTCAATAAGCGAGAGCTATCTTGTAAATGAGAGTATTAGTTTATGTGTTAGGTATATAGAGGAAGAAGACCAAAAACATGCACAAACTGGAATCTCGGCATTTCAATATTTTCATCGTTGGAAGACCTATCCAACGGAAAAATATACAACTTGGATTATAGCGATCGAGTGACAGCTCATTCATATATTTTGAAAAATTGTCCCGAAACAGAACCTTTTTACATGTAAGATTCAATATGTTACATCTTATTAATTAGCATTAAAGAGTATGCTATTTAATATTCGATCTATTTACAGTGATTATATGCAATATTGCAATAACAATGAGTCCCGTGAAGAAACATATGCCACCTATTTTAAGCATAGAGTGAGTAGATTCAAAACCATATCTAATAACTTTATATTTATTTTAACGACTAAATTTTGGGAATGTATATATATAGGTCGCTCAATTATCAAAAAATAACGACATATCAAGATACCTCAAGATCTCAGGCAAAAGTCCAAGTATGTACTCATGTATGTATGTTTGATGTAAAGTAAACGGATACAAATTATGTACAGAAAAACACGACGAAGGTTTGACCACTCAAAATAGAGATGGGGGATGCCGAGGAGGCTCACGAGGAGGATGACGAGGAGGATCATGAACACCATTCCACTCCCGACCCATCATCGACAGGTAACATGTTTACACTTAGTTATTATTTGTATTGATTTTACATCTAATTATGAATTTGTTAATTTTGAAGAATCTTCCGCCCGCAAGAGACGTGGGAGGAACAAGAATATCGTGCTATCTAGGAGGCCACCGGGGGATAAAGATTGCTCTAACTTTTAGAGAGGTAGATGGGAGGCCCGATGCCGGCGATGGAAGAAAAATGTGGTCTAGACATTTGGGGTCGGTGGTGCGGGACCCCTCAACCGTCTCCCACCGTCTCCTGAAGTGGAAGGCATTAAGTGTTGACCAATTGGATTCACTTTGGCTTGCTATGACGGTAATAATTACTTAATTATACATTAATCGTTCAATTTTTTTATATCATTTGAATGATTTATTTTTCAGGATCCGTTCGAGTATACAAATGATGGTTCTATTGATCAATATCGAGTGACCGGATTGGCACACGCCAAACAGATATGGGATAGATGGCGCTTTGATTTGAATAGGGATTATATACGCATTCATCAAGGAGACGAGGCGGCGGTACTGACCAATCCCCCACGAGACTACGATCGAGATGATTGGGAGTTCGTGTGTCGGAACCATTACTTCACAGATAAATTTAAGGTACGGTTTTATAATTCAAATAAAGTATGATATCAATTATTCTAACTTTATTTTTATTAATTCAAATAAAGAAAAACAGTCGTATCAATGTTGTTAACCGGAATAAACTGAAATTCTCACATCATACTGGAAGTAGGTCGTTTTCTCAAGTGGAGGAAGAGTTGGTATATACATTATTAATTATTTTTAATAAATTAATATAAAGAATGTTAATAATTTTTATAAATCATTTATTTCAACATACGCTTGAAATAGGACGGACCCCCTCCGTCGTTGAAGTATTCAAAAGGATCTGTACCCCAAAACCTACGAAAGAAACCCCAACCCCCATCCTGGATGAACGAGCGCAAGAGAAAATTGTAAGTTAATTGAATTTAAATAAATTACATAAAGCTATATTATTATTATATAAATGAAAATTTATTTTAAATGTGCAGGCAGAGATGGAGGTGGTAAGAAACAATGAACCGGATATATCTAACTTCAACTTGACAGAGAGAGTGGTCGGACGCCAAAAGCATGGGGTAGTGATCGGTATGGGATCAGGCGTCCGACCCACACACTTTAGAGAGGATCGTCGAAGTGGAAACAATTCACAACGATCCACTAATTGGCTGTTTGAGGAGAATGAAAGATTGACGATGAAAGTGGAGGAATTAGAAAAGAGGGATACAGAAAGAACTCAAACGATTAATGAAATGCAAACGGAAAAGATAGAAATGAGGACAAAAATGGAGAACATTGAAATGTTTATGAGGCAATCTCAACCACCTCCCTTTCCCCCCACCAGCTAATTCTAGTACATTTTGATTGGTTGTTTCGACTGATAACATGTTTATGAATGATTGAGTACGTTTTAATTTGAATTATAACATGTTGTTTGGATGATTGGTTTGCTTTAGAATTTGGGAATGATAATGGGATTATTTTCTTTATGAATGTTATTTATATGTATATTGGTTTGGCTGAACAAGTTTTGATGACTCACAAAACAATCAGCATATTTTGTACATTTATAGGGGTAACACCGAAAGTTAAATAGAAATCTTTCGGTTTTTCTTGAAATGGAAAAACCGAGAGTTTTCTATATACCTCTCAGGTTTATTTGAAAAGGAAAAACCGAGAGTTATATGGAAAACTTTCGTTTTTTCTTGAAAGAGAAAAACCAAAAGTTTTTCATATACCTCTCGGGTTTATTTGAAAAGGAAAAACCGAGAGTTATATGAAAAATTTTCAGTTTTTTTAAAAATAGAAAAACCCTGAGTTTTATATATACCTCTCGGGTTTTTCTTGAAAGGGAAAACCAAGAGATTTTCACATACCTCTCGAGTTTTTTTGAAAAGGAAAAACTGAGAGTTAATTGGAAAGCTTTCGGTTTTTCTTGAAAGGGAAAAACCGAGAGTTATATGGAAAACTCTCGGTTTTTCTCTTTCAAAAAAAACTGAAAGCTTTCCAATTAACTCTCGGTTTTTCTCTCTAGTATCTACACCGAAAAATCTACAATATCTCTCGGTAAACACTCAATTATTTTTACCGAAAGTGGTAATACCGACGAATGACGAGAGTTTCCGAAACTTTCGGTATTATGTCTATACTGAGAGATATAAGGTCATTACCGAGAAATTTTACTCTCGGTTTTAACCCCTTTTTCACCGGTGACCCCACACCTGTTACAAAGTTATTAAATTTTTAATTTTTTTTGTTTTACTTTTTTTATCTTAATTTTCTAATATTAACTTTAATTAGTTTATAATTTAATCTTTTATTAAATTTTAATTATTAAGCCTTAAGTATATTTTAATTTTGAGTATTAATTATTTACTTTATTTTAGAAAATAAACTTATTTTATAAGTTTTAGTATTTTAAAATTAATATTTTTGAATTTTATTTATTTTTAAAAGAAATTTAATGTTTGTTTTATAATTTCTAGTATAAAAATAATAACAATAATATTATTTATAATTATTATCTCTTCTATTAAATACTTATTAGTTTAATAATTTAAAAAAAAATATTATCTTTCATATTTTAAACTAAATTATGAAATAATAATTATCATTTATTTTAAAATATTTTTTTGTATAGCTTTGGTCTGTAGACAAAATAGAAGACTTAAACAAATTATTCATTTTCATTAATTTGTTTGTGATTTTATTATTATATATTTATTAATATTAATTATTGATAAATATTTATTTAATTATAAGAAATATATATATATATATATATGAAGAGTGATACAGAGAGGGAATTTGGTGAGGGAATGACTTTGCATCACTTTCATTGGTTGAAAAATGTAAAAGTGGGAGGAATGAGAGAAAAAAGAGAAATTATTTTATTTTTTCAGCGATTATGCTAAGTCATTCTCTTACCAAATTCTCTCACCCAATCATTTATATATATATATATATATAATCATATAGCCTTAACATTTATTTTTTAAATATTTATAAGATAAATAAATATATTTTTATTAGTTAAAATATAATTAATAATAAAAATTAAAATAAAATAAAGATTAAAATAATTTATATAAATAGAAGAATAAAATATTATTTCTCTTTTTACTATTTTCTTATATTATCATTCAAATACAAAATTATAATACCTATATAATTTATACATTTTTTTATCATTCCAACCAAACACTAATAATATATATAATTTATACATCTTAATACCCTATACAATTTATATTTTCTTACCACTTATATAACTAATAATACATACCAAACGCACCCTTAGTGCATACATAAATATTTTTTAATAAAGAGTTTGAAAAATTTTATACTAACTAAACAAACAAATTATAAAAAAAATATTATGAGTTAATTATTCATATTTAAATATTGATTTATATTTCATAGCACAAAATTAATGTGAAAATAATATTTAAAATTAATTTATAAACAAGTATATTTTATTGATAAATTATCTTAGATCATCTCTAACTCACAAACTCATACTCAAACCCAAAATGCAATAAACGTCACATCAAACATTAATTCATCTTCAACTCAAAAACCCATTTCCAAACTCAAAAGAATATTCTTAGAATATTCTTTTTTCTTACACTAAGTTTTTAACCTTATTAATATTATCTATATATTTATCAATTTTACATATTTAACCATAAACTTTTTTTATTCTTGTAATAGAATTAAGATAAAATTAATTATATATCAATAATTCATACACAACAAAATAATTCAATAATATATTTAAATAAACAATATAACGTAAAATAAAAAATAAATTAAATAAAATTTCAAGTATAATATAATTTAATGATTTAATTATACATTTTAAAAATATTATAACTTTATATCTTAAAATTAAAAATTAAAAGACCAAATGAAATGTTTTAAATAATTTATATAAACAAGTTTAATATTTAAATTAAAGAGTTTATATATTTCAAGGACTATTTAAAAATTTATAATATTTTTTTGGAGATGAACAGTAAATATGCAAATATACAATTTTTTTAGAAAGAGAGTAAAACCTTATTTTGCAGTTGCATTTGCCAGCCGGTTGGAGGAAAAAATGGGTATGAATTTGCGTATGGGTTCCATTGGAGATGCCCTTACAATAACTTAAAAATATAATATAATTAAAAAAAAAGTTATTCGAGTGGTGCTAAAACAAAAGATAAAAATATAACAAAAAAATAAAATTTTTAAAAAGTGTTTTGCTACATAATTTGTGAGTTAATTGACACTTCGATGGATGAATTGAACTTTAAAGTGGTGGTGATAAAATATAATTTATTGAATGTCTTGTATAACAGGTTCTAGACTCCAATTACTTTCTGTTAGTGCATCAAGAATGATAGAGACTACTTTAATTTTTAGCGTCTAACCCGAAAATAACATTGTACTTTTGATTGTTCATAACACACCACATGGCTTGACAAATTGCTAAGGTCTCAACTACAGTAAAGTTAAGGCATATGAAATTATGGCCAAAACTTTAGCAAAGTTACCCATATGATCCCGACTAATGATTCTGGAAGACGAATGTGATATGTCTTCAAGAAAGGAGGCATCATAGTTGATCTTTATAGAGTCAGTGTCCGACTGTGTCCAACGCATAACAACTTTGGGAAAGTTTCAGTTTGATAACACCATCATCATTCCTACAATTAAAATATTCTCAAACATCATTTAGGCTATGTTTAGTAATCTTGAAATTGGCATTGTAATTGAAATTAGACGATTCAAATTCTTAAGTTTGGTATACCTTTTAATATTAAGAATTAGAATTCCAATATAATTTAATCATAAGTGTAATTTTATTATTCCATTTTTTTAGCTCGGAATTATAATTCCAAATATTATTTTAAATATTTTTTTTAACAAAATAACTTATTATTTTATCATTTAAAATAAGATTATGTTTTCAATCGATAAGTTCTTTTTTTGAATTTAGGATATTAAAATATCGAACCGTTGTCTTTTTTCTTTTTAATTTAGTAAGTTAACATTTTAAACTAATATATGCATATCTGTTTTTTAATTTAAGAAGTTAACATTTTGAACCGATATTTTGTTTTTGAATTTATGAAGTTAAAACGTCGAACTAAAATTTATTTTTCTAATCTTTAAAACGTCGAACTAAAATTTATTTTTCTAATCTATGAAGTTAAAATGCTGAACCAATATTTTTTTAATGAAAACCAAAACTTAATAAATCTCTTGACACTTGAGCTATCCTATAATTGGTTGTGTCAAACCAATATTTTAATAAAATAGATAATATATTAAAATTATTTTTTATTATATTCTTTTTTAAACCTAGGAATTGATATTGAATTACAATCCTATAGTTTTTCCAAAAATGGAAATTGAATTATAATTCAATCTCAATTCTCATAGAATTAGAATTAGACTAATTTGATACAATAAAAACAAGAATTTTGATTTATCAAACAAAGAGTGGCTTCAATTTTTCATAAATTCCAACATAAAGTAACAATAAGACTATTGTTAAAATAAACATTTGAGGTAGTGCAATTTCTGTCAAAAGTTTCAAGTAACCATGTGTCAAATCTATTAATAAGAAATTCAAAATGAGAAAAACCAGATAGTGACCACGTAGCAAAATTTTCTTGGCTTAGTAACAATAAATGTTAACGGGTCCATATTGAAAGAACACCTATGACAAATAGGGAATGATGAGATTTGTCATTGAAACCAATTCTTAGGGTTGGGAGTGCATTATGATAAGCTTTTCAAAGGATAATTTTTGGTGGACATTTAAGACGTGCACTTGACATGATGATGAGGTCTTGATCTAGAAGAGTTATGGCTTTTGAGTACGAAACTATATCAGAACTCATCGAATATACTCCAATGGAATTTCCATTCCATATAAACATGTCACATAATCCCAAGACATTTATTGAGAGTTTAAAGATACAATATGTGAGTTTCTTACCTAATAGTTCATGTAAAAAAAAAAAAAAATCCAATTTCATTGTTTTGAGTGATTATTAACATGACTAACAAATAAAAGCCCATATGTTGTACTTAGGATAAGGGTCCTAGGATTTTTAAATTAAAACACACAACTATAGTCCTTAATGGGTAGTCAATTATCATTTCAAAAAAGAGGTGATGATATCAATGATTGACTGATGTCCAATACTTAGGAGGATACTAGACTAACACCACGATCTACCAATATTGTTCTAAATATGCCATATAGAGTCATTAGAGAAGTACAAACCTTTCACTAACCTACCCATTAACTTTGTGGATTTGAAATTAGTCTTCATGATTGTTTTAAACTTCATTCCATCCTCAGATTTTCTAACAGTAAGATTGTTTCCATAGGACCAATGATCACCTTTTTTTTCCTGGTTAGATTTCACTAAAAGGAAATGATTTGTGAATGCATCCAACTTATGAATTCCTTAGGTAGTGGGCTGAAATTACTTAGACAACAAACTTAATGAGAATTTATTTCTCATGACTAAGAATATTTATTTTCTAATCTGCTAACTTCAAATAACCCTATAATTTAGTTTTTTTTTTTCTATCAATTCATGTTTTGAAGCACCCTGTTAGAATCTAAACCACAATAAACGAGGATAAAAGTGATAAAGAAGAACGAACACCAAGATTACGTGGAAAACCCTTTACGGGTGAAAAACCACGGGCAGAAGAGAAGATTTCACTATAACGAAGATTGTACAGATTTTTGGTGGACAACATAAAACTGTTCAAAAGAGAAAAGACGGACGCAATCTCTATATATTGTCTAACCCTAGAATATGATGTAAATTAAAAAGGGGCAAACCCATTAAGACTACAGGTCCATATAGTGCGGGCAAAGCCCGCTGACCCAACAAGAATTCGGGCCACAAACTCTAACAATCTCCACCTTGAAACGAATTCCAATCTTTGATAGCATAACCACAAAATCAAACCTCTTCCACCAAAGCCCCTAAGGGCATAACTCAGCAATGAAGACCAACCAGGTTCAAGCAATGCTCAAACTTGGTAATAGGAAGTGACTTGGTCATCATATCTGCAGGATTATTGTGTGTACTCACCTTGCTCACAATAATATCACCACGAGCAATCACATCACGCACAAAATGATACCGTACATCAATGTGCTTAGTCCTCTCGTGAAACATCTGATCCTTTGTCAGAAAAATAGCACTCTGGCTATCACAAAAGATTGTAGAAATCTGCAAATCATCACTAAGTTCGCCAAACAAACCTTTCATCCAAATTGCTTCTTTGCAAGCTTCTGTAATCGCCATGTACTCTGCCTCTGTAGTAGACAAAGCAACTGTAGCCTGCAACATAGCCTTCCAACTAATAGCACAACCACCAACACAAAAAATATAACCAGACAATGATCTTCTCTTATCAAGATCTCCAGCGTAATCTGAATCAACGTAACCAACAACTCCATCTCTACTTTTCCCAAACTGTAAACAAACATCAGTAGAACCACATAAGTATCTGAGAATCCACTGAACTGCTTTCCAATGTTCCTTACCAGGGTTTGCCATATATCTACTAACAACACTAACTGCATATGCTAAGTCAGGTCGTGAACAAACCATAGCATACATAAGGGAGCCAACAACACTAGAGTATGGCACTCGCGACATATAATCATCATCACTATCTGACTGTGGTGACAAAGAAGACGAAAGTCTAAAATGAGCAGCTAATGGAGTACTTACCGGCTTGGCACTTTGCATGTTAAACCTACTAAGGACTTTCTCGATGTACCTCTTTTGACTTATGTACAATTTACCAGCCGGTCGATCTCTAAGAATCTCCATTCCAAGCATCTTCTTTGCTGCACCTAAATCTTTCATCTCAAACTCGCTACTCAACTGTGCTTTCACCTTTCTGACCTCTCTCTGATCTTTAGCGGCAATTAGCATATCGTCAACATACAACAACAGGTAAACGAACGACCCATCATCACATACTTTAAAGTAGACACAACTATCGTAATTGCTCCTCCTGAAATCATGAGTGGTCATAAATGTATCAAATCTCTTGTACCACTGTCTTGGTGACTGTTTCAAACCATAAATAGACTTTTTCAGTTGACATACGTAGTCCTCCTTTCCTAAGGCTACGAATCCCTCTGGTTGCTGCATGTAGATGTCTTCCTCAAGTTCTCTGTGTAAGAATGCAATTTTTACATCTAACTGCTCAAGCTCAAGATCGTGGAATGCCACAATACCTAGTAAAGCCCGAATAGAACTGTGCTTCACAACTGGAGAAAATACTTCAGTAAAATCAACACCTGGAGTTTGACTATATCCTTTTGCAACAAGTCTGGCTTTATACCTGGCTTCTTTAACTCCCATCGTACCTTCCTTTCTCTTATACACCCATTTGCAGCGAACAACCTTCTTGCTCTTTGGTAACTTCACTAGATCCCATGTAGCGTTCTTGTGAAGCGATTCTATCTCTTCCTGCATAGCGATCATCCACATACCAGAGTTTTCGCAGGTAATCGCCTCTGAATATGTCGCAGGTTCTTCTTCTAAATCAATCTCTTCAGCCACATTTAATGCATACGCAACTAAATCAGCCTCTGCATATCTCTAAGGGCGTCTAATTTCTCTACGAGGCCTATTTTTAGCAATTGAATGTTGTGGAGGTGCTTCTGAGGAGCTAGCATCATCCATTAAAACTGGAATAGGCTCTGGAGTTTGCTCTGGTGTATGTTTCAACCCAATCTCAAGCTCCACCTCAATACTTGACTTCTGTTGATTTCCCTCAGAGGGAGTTGAAGATGGAGACCCCTGAAGCATGCTAGTCTCATCAAAAACAACATCTCTACTGATGACGACTTTACTAGTCTCAGGACACCACAACTTGTATCCCTTCACACCTTGCTTGAACCCTATGAACACACACTTCACCAAACGAGGCTCTAACTTCCCATTATCCACATGAGCATACGCAGGACATCCAAAAATTTTCAAATCAGAATAACTAGCAGGAGAACCAGTCCATACCTCTTGTGGAGTTTTCTTATCAATAGCAGTCGAAGGAGAGCGATTAACGAGATGACATGCATACGCAGTGGTCTCAGCCCAAAACGACATCGATAGCCCAGCATTAAGGCGCATACAACACACCTTCTCCATCAAAGTCATATTCATCCTCTCTGCAACTCCATTCTGTTGAGGATTATGTCGAACTGTATGATGCCTCACAATACCTTCAGTTCTACATAAAGTATTAAACTCATTAGAACAAAACTCCAAACCATTATCAGTTCGGAGATGCTTCACTTGCCTCCCAGTCTGCTTCTCAATCATTAACTTCCACTCTTTAAAGGTAGAAAACACGTCACTCTTTTGTTTCAAAAAGAATGCCCAAACCTTCCTAGAGAAATCATCTATAATAGTCAATATATAGAACGCACCACCTTTAGATGGTACTCTAGAAGGCCCCCACAAATCAAAATGTATGTAGTCTAGAGTCCCCCTCGTATTATGAATACCAGCCGAGAACCTAACTCTTTTCTGCTTACCAAAAACGCAGTGTTCACAAAACTTCAGCTTCGTAATACCCTGCACATCAAGAAGTCCTCTCTTGTTCAATTCGACCATGCCATTCTCACTCATGTGACCTAGACGCATGTGCCATAATCTTGTAACATCGGAATCAGACAAAGACGAACTAGCAACAACAACATCACCTGTAATCGTAGAGCCTTGCAGAACATATAAATTGGCAGTTTTCTTGAGTCCCTTCATTACAACAAGAGACCCCTTGCTGACCTTCACAACTCCACCTTCACCAGTGTATTTGTACCCTTTAGAATCAAGAATACTCAATGAGATCAGATTTCTCTTCATGTCAGGAACGTGCCTTACATCACCAAGTGTTCGAATAGTGCCATCAAACATTTTAACTCTAACCGTACCAATACCAGCAATTCTGCAAGATGCATTATTACCCATCACAACGGTACCTCTAGATATCACTTCATATGTAGAGAACCAGTCCCGATTAGGACACATATGAAACGTGCATCCAGAATTAAGAATCCATTCGTCGCTCTGTTTCGAATCAATATCAGACGTAACAAGAAGTTCTCCATCATTGTACTTTTCAGCAACATCAGCTTCGCCATATTTCTCTGGTTGATTGCTCTTATGATCCTCACCAGCCCTCTTATTTTTATTCTGTAACTTATAACACTCAACAACAATATGACCTTTCTTCTTGCAGTACCTACACGTCTTATCTCTGTTCTTGGATTTTGACCTGCCACGGTTATTGCTGCTAGAATACCTCTCCTGCTGTCTGCCTCGTGCAACAAGGCCTTCAGCCATATTATCTGAACCAACAAGTTTATGCATCTTCTCTTTCGAGAAGAGTGCATCATAAACCTCATCCAGAGTCAAAGTCTCACGACTATAGAGAATGGTATCTCTAAAATTAGCATACGAAGGAGGTAGTGAACACAATAATATGAGCCCTAAATCTTCTTCATCGTACTTAACCTCCATAGATTCCAAATCAGAGACTATTTCTTTAAAAACAGTTAAGTGATTTTCTAAAGACGTACCGTCAGACATACGATGGGAATACAAGCGTTGCTTCAAGTGTAGCTTGTTAGTCAGCGTTTTCGTCATGCATAATTGCTCCAATCTTAGCCAGAGTGCAGCAGCTGTTTTTTCCTTCAAACAGTCTTGAAGAATCTGATTCGACAGATGTAGATAAATATGCGATAGAGCCTTACGATCTGCTCGTTGCTTCTCTTCATCAGTCCACGAAGACGACATCTTGTCAGCGCCATATAGCGCATCTTCCAGATCCATCTGTGCCAAAATAGCTCGCATCTTCACTTGCCATAACGCAAATCTGGTGTTACGGTCCAGCAGCGGAATGTCGTATTTCATCGTGGTCATGACCAAAAAATAAAACAAACAAATTTGGCTCTGATACCAATTTTTTAGAATCTAAACCACAATAAACGAGGATAAAAGCGATAAAGAAGAACGAACACCAAGATTACGTGGAAAACCCTTTACGGGTGAAAAACCACGGGCAGAAGAGAAGATTTCACTATAACGAAGATTGTACAGATTTTTGGTGGACAACATAAAACTGTTCAAAAGAGACAAGACGGACGCAATCTCTATATATTGTCTAACCCTAGAATATGATGTAAATTAAAAAGGGGCAAACCCATTAAGACTACAGGTCCATATAGTGCGGGCAAAGCCCGCTGACCCAACAAGAATTCGGGCCACAAACTCTAACACACCCAATGCAAAGGAATGGACATGGACAATGGTGTAATTCTAAGCAAAGAAGGTCACTAAGGGAGTTTTGAGTACGCTAAGAGTATTATTTAAGAAGGACATTGAAGATTTATGTATATTATTTTTTTGACATATAAATGAGAATTTACAAAGTAGGTCATAAATAGACATATTATTTTGAAAAGCTTTTGCAAAAATGTAAATATCATTTATAAACATGATTAAACCAGCTGATTAACAATTATGATTAAGCTTAACCCCTCAAACAAGTTTTTTTGCTCCACATTTTAGAACAAATGTGGATTGACAGTTTGTGAAAGATTAAAAAGATATGGTCGTTCTCAAAAAAAAAAAAAGATATGGTGAAAGAGGGTCTCCTTGTCGGAGTCCTCTCATAGGACAAAACTTGGAGATGATATGCTCTTGAAGACAAACATTATATGATATGCTCTTGAAGACAAACATTATATGATACAGTCGTAACACATGACATTAACGTGTCAACAATTTTTAGGTGAAACTTAATTTAGTTAATATAACTCTTAGAAAAACTCATTTTACCATATTATATGCTTTTTCCATATCATTTTTTATAGCACAATCAAATTTTTTATCATTTTTCCTTTTCTTAAAGTTATGGAACATTTGTTGGGTGATAAATATATTATCTTGAATTTTTCGGTTTTTAATTAATGCTCATTGTTCAATACTTACCATCATTCCTAAATAATTTTATAATTCATTCGCCAAAATCTTTGAGATCACCTTATATGCAAAGTTAGAAAGTCCAATGGGTCTAAATTGATTCACACACCCAGAATTTGGGATTTGGGGAATCATTACGAGGTTAATTTCATTTAGTAAGCCGATAGAATACCATGAGTAAATAAATCAAAGCAAACTTTGAAAATTTTATTTTTATTGGTTTCCTAATATGATTGATAAAATAAAACCCGAATACTCATCATCATGCCAGAAGACCTTTTTTTCTCCTAAATTAAATGTAACAACATGAACCTCCTCCTCCATAGTAATGAGTTGTAAGAGGTACATGTTAACCTCATCAGTTCCTCAAGGCCGACCCTGGGGTTAAGGCAACCTATGCAGATGCATAGGCCCCACTTTTATAGGGTCCTAATTTTTTAATATTTAATAGTATTATTAATTATATATTATATTATTAGTCTTATTTTTTTTACTTTAATATTAAATATATATTATACAATATATAATTTTTATCTCTTATTTCCGTATTATAATATATTAACCATTTATTTCTCATTTTATACTATTAATTTTTTTTCTTGTAAAACTATTTACTATTTTAGAAGCCTAAAAATTTAAATCTGCATTAACCCCAAATTCTCAGGGCGGAACATGTACTCTAGGTTGGACAAGTTTAATAATTGAATTAAAATGAACTAAATCAATTATTTGATAAAAATTCTTATTATACTCGCCAAAGATAGAATTAATACTTAGTGGATCATGAAACCATATCACTCGAGTCTTTAATCTTCAGAATCTTATTTTTTTTGTCGCATATGGATAGTAGTATGAAAATACCTTGCATTATAATCACCATAAATGAGATTTTTAATTCTCGACCTAGCTCCACAAAATTTTTCCTCATTCTTCATGAGTTGTTTAATTTTTTCTTTCAAATTTTAATATCATCACCGAGACCTGCAGACCAATTATAATTATGTATGTTAGTGAGTTTATTGGTAAGATCACATTCTTGTTCCAATTGATTAAGATTTTGGCATTTTGATATAGCTTTGTGCAAAAAGGAAGGCCCTCAATATCTAAGTCTTGCCAATGTACTTTATTCATCTCAATGGCCAGTAGTGCTCGACTGATTTTTTGTTTTGTTTCCCCTTTGTTGGAAAAGATTTATGAATAAGGGGGAATGATCAGAATCATCGGGTGGGAAGACATTTGATTGTCGTATGAGGGAAAAGTGTCCTTCATATTTTTATAGCAAAGGCTTTGTCAAGTTTTTTCCTCACGAAGTCTTCACCTGAACGATTATATTGAACCATATATATACCTGCAACTAATATATAGAGTCAATATATTGAAAATGACAATGATTAATAAATTTGATAAAAGCAAATCTCCTAAACCGATTACATTCAATTCCACTACCTTTTTCAAAGTGATATAGATGATCGTTAAAATCTCCCAAATATAGCCAGTGTGAGAGTAGTATATATGGTGGAAGTTTTTGAAATTGTTTCCCAAATAACGTCTCTATCAGTAGGGTTAGTGCATCCATATACAAAAAGAATCTCCACGGATGAGGGCTATGATTAAAAGACACAGAAGTGTATATCTAGTATAATTGTGTAGTTAAATAGAAAGATATATATGCTGACATCTTCATTATTGAATAATGTAATACCTCCATATTGGTCAACTAGATCAATCTGATAATGATGAGTAAATCCTAAACTATGACTCAGAAAATTAAAATTAATGACATATGTACGATTTATTGAATACATTATTAAAATGAGTTTATGTACACGAACAAAACTTTTTAACGAACGGACTGTCGGAGAAGTCCTCAAACTCTAACAGTTCCATGCCAAGATACTAGCTAGAACCCTTTGTGAAGAGTCAGAATTTTGTGAGGAAATAGAAGATACGGGATGATCAGAGTTTGTTGAGAAAGAAATTATTGATGAGAGTGAAAGTAAATCATGTCTTAATATAGAAATATCCACTAAACTTGATTCACATACATCCGATTTTCTCTCCTTGGTTGATGTTAACCTCCATATATCGCGGCTAATAAATCTCCTAGGTAGTAGTTAGTAATTGCGGCTAATATTTTTTTTCCATGAATGGCTGATTTGATTACAAAACTCTTTGAGTTTCTCTTTTTTAGGCCGTTTACCTGGGTAACTCTCTTCATAAATCAATGCACGTTCTTTTGTCCGTTTTAGAGATATAATTTCATCCAAATTAGAGATGAGTGATGATATAGAGATGACACCTCGTAATAGGAGATTATTTGGGGTTTTGTCGTATGAGTGTGGTATTTGATGTTAGTGTGGTTATGAAAGATTTTGTGGTATGTTGGGTTGGTGAAGTTAGTGAAATTGTCTAAGGTAATTAGTTGAGTTGGATTAGGTTATCTAGGAATGTATTGTGGGTGAGCTTAGATGATGAGGCTCTATTAAATGTGGTAGTTGTTTTTATAGAGATCCACTAAGAGGAAGGCCCAAGTTTAGGTAATCCTTTTGTGTAATAATATTTGACATCTCATTAATTTAATTGTTCATTTCGTTTGACTGAGATATAAGTATTGAATATTTATTTCCCTCATTATTTACAACTGTTTTAGTCGTTACAATGGAAGTGGGTGCCTGAAAGTTACTTACACCTTCAAAAAGGATGACGACGGACTCATCGGGAGTCCACACACACACACAAAACAAAAATCACTCAAACGAATTCATAGGATGATTGAAACCATCAATAGAGAATGTTGTTTCTCACCAAAAAGAAGTCTTGTCATAGTGGTTTTGTTGTATCAATAATAACTCTCCATTTGATGAAGTGATCCATATTGTATGTAAATGTAACTTTTACCCATTAAATTGAGGCTCAATCTACTTAGAATTGTGGTTATATTGTGATCGTTTTTTAGAATAGTAGGAAATTGTTGGGTCAGCTCATTTGGCAGCTGGGCCTAACAAATTAATAAAGCCCATTAGGGCATATTTAATTAAGGAAAAAAAAACACAGCAGTTTTAGATTGGTTTTTCTCTCTCTCTCTCTTCCAGCAGTTCTTCCTCCATTGAAGCAGCAATTCCTCCATTGAAGCAGCAGGTTCTTCTTCTGATTTCCTTTATCTCTTCTCCATTTGGTTAGCCATCTTTAATGATGATGATAATGTATGTGAATGACAAGTTAGAATGAGGTCAATTGATAACTTTTGTTAAATTACCTCTAGGCTTGTATTGAACTACATTGTATACCCATTTGATATAGTGGATGATTTAAGTGGCCGAAGTGTCCCGTGGTTTTTAC
Organism: Impatiens glandulifera; assembly: GCF_907164915.1. Lineage (NCBI taxonomy): Eukaryota > Viridiplantae > Streptophyta > Magnoliopsida > Ericales > Balsaminaceae > Impatiens > Impatiens glandulifera. The sequence continues at coordinate 93,940,530 of NC_061862.1, forward strand.
CTAATTTGGGTTTTCCACGTAAAATCTTGGTGTCCTGCTCTCTGTTTTTTGATTGTTTGATGCTCAATTGTTTTAGCTGTCTATTTGATTACACAAAAGGGAAAAAGAATTGTTAGGCCTTGTTGTAGCTTGTTTATTTCTGAATTGCTAAACAGGTGCTATTATTCGATTTCTCCAACAAGTGGTATCAGAGCTGAGTTCGTTTGGTGGTGATTCTTGTATAATTCAAATGGAAGAATCATTGAGCAGTAATGGAACGATGATCAAACTCACAGCTACCAATTACACAATCTGGAAGTCACGGATGGAGGACTTATTGTGTAATTATGATTATGAAGACACTATTTTGGGTGATAAAGGCAAACCAGAGGCTATGACAGATGGAGATTGGAAGAAGCTGAACAGAAAGGCAGTTGGTAAAATTAGGCAATGGGTTGACAACAGTGTGTATCAGCATGTGGCTACTGAAGTTAATGCTTATAAGGTGTGGACTATTTTGAGTGAGCTGTATGAGAAGAACAACACTCAAAACAGAGCATTTCTATTTAGGAAGCTTTGCTCGTTGAAATATCAAGATGGGTCTTCTATGTCTGAGCATCTAAATGCTTTTCAGGGGATTCTAAATGAGTTGGCTGCGATAGGAATGAAATTTGATGATGAGCTTCATGCTATGTGTTTGATTAATTCTCTGCCTGATAGTTGGGAAACACTTGTGGTTTCAATTACCAATTCTGTTCCACAAGGTAAGCTCACTTTGAAAATGATGAAAGAGAGCGTGCTGAATGAAGAGGCTAGAAGAAAAGAACAGGGCTTCTCGACTCCAAGTCAGGTGTTCGTGACTGAGAAAAGGGGTAGAAGTAAAAGTAAAACTCCAAAGAATCGCAGTGGCAGTTCAGACAGGTCACGGGGAACATCCAGCTCGAGAAAAGAGATTACATGTTATCATTGTGGTAAGCCAGGACACAAGAAGTATCAGTGCAGATCTTTGAAGCGGGAACAAAAGGAGAATAAGCAAGATGGAAGTAGTAAGGTTGCAGATGTGGGTGGTAACGACATCAATATTGTTTACGACAATGATAGTATCAACCTTGTTTCTCAAGATACACAATGAGTGGTAGACTCAGGTGCTTCTTATCATGTCACCAATCGTTGTGATATATTTGCTTCTTACACTAGTGGACAGTTTGGTTCAGTGACGTTGGGAAACCATGTTACGTGTAAGATTGTTGGAAAAGGAGATGTCTGTTTGGATACTAACACTTCGTGCAAACTACTTTTGAAGAATGTTCGACATGTTCCTGATATTCGGATGAATTTGATCTCTACTGGTATTCTTGATGATGAGGGCTATCATAGTTACTTTGGTGAAGGAAAATGGAAACTCACTAAGGGGTCTTTGGTGATAGCTAAAGGAAAGAATGTCGGTTCTCTTTATGTGACAGAGACTAAGTCTTATGGTGGAGAAGCAAATGCAGTTAATGATTGTTCATCACAGCTTTGGCATAAGAGACTTGGTCACTTAAGTCAGAATGGCATGCGAGTTCTCTCCAAGACAATCGATCTCCAGGGCTTAAAGTCCACAGATTTGAAGACATGCACAGATTTCTTAGTTGGTAAGCAACATAGGGTTTCCTTCAAAAGTTTCTCTCCATCTAGGAAGCCCAATATCCTAGATATGGTTCACACAGACATATGTTTTATGGATTCCTTGACTTTAGGTGGTGCTCATTATTACATCACTTTTATCGATGATTGCTCAAGGAAGGTGTGGGCCTATTGCTTGAAGACTAAGGATCAAGCATTGGATTACTTCAAGTTGTTTCATGCTGAAGTGGAGAGAGAAACTGGTAAGAAGTTGAAATGTGTTCGTTCGGACAATGGTGGCGAATACAGAGGACCATTTGTGGAATACTGTAAAAGTCATGGGATCAAGCTTATGAAGACTGTGTCAAAAACACCTCAATAGAATGGAGTTGCAGAGAGGATGAACAGGTCTATCAATGAGAGAATTTTGTGTATGTTGTCTCATGCTAAGTTGCCAAAATCCTTTTGGGGAGAGGCAATGAAGACAGCGGTTGATCTGATAAACCTTTCACCCTCAACTCCTTTAGATGGCGACGTTCCAGAAAGAGTTTGGAGAGGTAAAGACGTCTCTTATGATCACTTGAGAGTTTTTGGTTGTAAAGTGTTTGTTCATGTTCCTCGAGATGAGAGAGCTAAGCTTGATAGTAAGACGAGACAGTGTATCTTTATTGGGTATGGCCACGGAGAATTTGGGTACCGATGTTAGGATCCGGTTAACAAGAAACTCATTAGAAGCAGAGATGTGGTATTCTTTGAAGATCAGACCATTGAAGACTTTGAGAAAAAGGAAAAGCCGAAGTCTACAGAGAATGAATTGCCTAACAATGGTAGGATTCGTACACCACAATCACAGCCCAATGATGTGGAGAATGCCCAAGTTGAGGTTGATGAGACTCCTTTAGTTGATGCTGAGTCAACAGAAGAAGCTGAACAAGATGATGATAGTTCTCTAGAGCCACCTGATGATCAGCATATTAGAAGATCTAGTAGGCAGCGACAACCTTCTAGTAGGTATCCTCCCAATGAGTATGTGATGTTGACTGACGGGGGAGAACCAGAAACCTATCAAGAAGTATTGGCTCATGAAAACAAGAACAAGTGGTCGGTGGCAATGCAAGAAGAGATAAATTCCTTGCAAGAGAACGAAACTTATGACTTGGTGAAACTTCCAAAAGGAAAGAAGACTTTGAAGAACAAGTGGGTATTCAAGTTGAAGCACCAAGAAAATAGCTCACAACCTCGATACAAAGCAAGGCTGGTTGTGAAGGGCTTTGGACAGAAAAAGGGAATTGATTTTGAAGAGATCTTCTCACCGGTTGTGAAGAGGTCATCCATCAGAGTTGTGTTAGCATTGGCTGCTAGTCAAGATTTGGAAATTGAACAACTGGATGTGAAGACTGCATTTCTCCATGGTGACTTGGAGGAAGAGATCTATATGGAACAACCTGAGGGTTTCAAAGTTAAAGGTAAAGAAGACTTTGTCTGCAGGTTGAGGAAAAGCTTGTATGGGCTAAAGCAAGCGCCTAGACAATGGTACAGGAAATTTGACTCCTTCATGGAAGCAAATGGGTACAGTAAGACTACTTCTGATCATTGTGTTTTCATCAAGAGATACGGTGTTGATGATTATGTTATTCTTCTGCTCTATGTTGATGATATGCTGATTGTTGGGCAAGATATTGCGAAAATTGAGAAGCTCAAAAGAGAGTTGAACAAGTCTTTTGCGATGAAGGATTTGGGTTCAGTGAAACAGATCCTAGGCATGGAAATCACAAGAGACAGAAAGAACAGAACACTTTGGCTATCACAGGAGAAGTACATTGAGAAGGTACTTGAGAGGTTTGCAATGAAAAATGCAAAACCGGTTTCAGTTCCACTTGCAGGTCATTTCAAGTTAAGTTCTAAACAATGTCCTACAAGTGAGAAAGATAAAGATGAAATGAAGAATGTACCTTATGCCTCTGCAGTTGGTAGTCTTATGTATGCCATGGTATGTACAAGACCGGACATAGCACACGCAGTTGGTGTTGTTAGTCGGTATCTCTCCAACCCGGGAGAAGAACATTGGTTGGCTGTTAAGTGGATTCTCAGATATCTTCGAGGCTCTTCGAAAGCACGTTTATGCTTCGGAAGTGATACTCCTATTTTGGAAGGCTTTACAGATTCTGATATGGCGGGTGATGTTGATTCAAGAAAATCTGTATCAGGTTTTTTGGTTACCTTTGCAGGCGGTGCTGTTTCGTGGCAGTCAAGGTTACAAAAGTGTGTTGCTTTGTCTACTACAGAAGCTGAGTATATTGCAGCTACTAAGGCATGTAAAGAGGTGTTATGGATGAAGAAGTTTCTACAAGAGTTGGGCCAAAAGCAAGAGAAGTTTACTTTGTTTTGCGACAGTCAAAGTGCCATTCATCTCTCAAATAATTCAGCTTTTCATTCGAGATCCAAACACATCGACGTGAGATATCATTGGATACGTGATGTGCTTGAGGCAAAAGAGCTGAACTTGGAGAAGATTCATACAAGTGAGAATGGTGCTGATATGTTTACGAAATCCTTGCCTAAGGACAAGTTTGAAGATTGTCGGGAGAGAGCTGGTTTATTGGAGCCCGCGAAGTTGTGCTGACGGGGGAGATTTGTTGGGTCAGCTCATTTGGCAGCTGGGCCTAACAAATTAATAAAGCCCATTAGGGCATATTTAATTAAGGAAAAAAAAAACACAGCAGTTTTAGATTGGTTTTTCTCTCTCTCTCTTCCAGCAGTTCTTCCTCCATTGAAGCAGCAATTCCTCCATTGAAGCAGCAGGTTCTTCTTCTGATTTCCTTTATCTCTTCTCCATTTGGTTAGCCATCTTTAATGATGATGATAATGTATGTGAATGACAAGTTAGAATGAGGTCAATTGATAACTTTTGTTAAATTACCTCTAGGCTTGTATTGAACTACATTGTATACCCATTTGATATAGTGGATGATTTAAGTGGCCGAAGTGTCCCGTGGTTTTTACCTAATTTGGGTTTTCCACGTAAAATCTTGGTGTCCTGCTCTCTGTTTTTTGATTGTTTGATGCTCAATTGTTTTAGCTGTCTATTTGATTACACAAAAGGGAAAAAGAATTGTTAGGACATGTGCTATTATTCGATTTCTCCAATAGAAATGTATAGATATGAATAGTTACTGGAGTAAATGTGAAGTCGAGTTCATATCTACAACATTCAATCTCTTTCAATTTTTTCAAATGATTATTCCCTCTCATAAGGGGAGGGGCAATTTTGTAAATAAAAGAATTTTTTTTTTTTATTTACAAGATTGTCCCTTGTGAGAGGGAACCGGGGAGCACAATCATTTGGTAACAGAGGATCTTCTCCATCTTTATTTTGGGATCATCTGCTATCAAATGATTGTTCTCCCCGGTTCCCTCTCACAAGAGGGACAATCTTGTAAATAAAAGAAAACTTTTTTTATTTACAAGATTGTCCCTCTCCCTGTGAGAGGGAACCGGAGGAGCATAATCATTTGGTAACAGAGGATCTTTTCTTTACTGATTATGTCTACTTCTTTCTTTTCATCAAGTAAATTGTGGAATGAAATGACAAAACTTCAACCAGAATATATCAATAGATAAGAACTTGCTGAGTTGAACCTGATCACGTGTCCTTTACATCGTCCTGATGATCCGATGGATGTCATTAGCAAACTATCTTATAAGCCTAATAGATCTCTGGAATTGGATTTCCTCGGACTGAGAATGTGCATTTCGAACGGATACGGATTTAGAGTAGTGGTCTCTTCCTGTTAAGCATCAAACATGCCATCCCAAATCTAGTTTTTGGAAGGCTTGTTATCATTTTTTTTTTCCTGAGAAAATAAAGTGAACATCATAAGGGATGGGATTGAAATTGTCTAGAAATGAAGGGGGCAAAGTATGATTTTATTTTTGTTAATGGAATTAGATGAATCTATCCTCTCTCCTTTTAAGGTTAATGCGGGGAGAATGACAAAAGAACAGACATTTATAGATAGAGAACTCGATGAAGACGGTGAAGAGGCAGAGAAGACATAAGAAGAGAAAAACAAGTTATCTTGCTTTACTTCTTTCTTTTGTGGATTTTAGAACTCACCACAGTAAGATTAGGAGGAGATTAGGGATCCTATGAAAAAACAACAACTTGGTTTAGCTTGGTACCTTCGATTCAGCTGAAGACGCTGCTCGAACCAAGACTAATTTCCTAAACCAACACTAATTTTTCAAACAACCTCGCTAAGCCTTATATAGGCATGTCATCGTCCGTGATAAAAACCCTCACGTTTTACACTGCCAAGTAGAGGTGAGAATTGAGTGGATTAATTCAAAATCCAATTTTAATATAATATATTTTAGACTTTTTTCTTTTTTATATTTGAAAATTTTAATTATAACATTAAAATATTTTAATAAAAATAATAAAAAATATATATATATATATATATATATATATATATATATATATATATATATATATATATATATATATATATATATATATATATATATATATATATATATTAGTTTGGATTGTCCAACCCATATTCAATCCAATCCAATCCATATCCGATCCGTATTAATTAGTAAAATGGTTTGGATTACGGATTGGATTAATATAGTTTGGATTTAATTTGGATTGGACAAAACGGATTGAATTTATCCGTTTGCTCACCCTACCTCTAAGCCTTATAGGAGATTAGGGCCTAGATGCAGTTATTGCTAGAGTTCCCTACAGTGGAGGAGGAGGTGATATTGAGGATGGTGCGAAAGTAAATGACGTGTTTAGACGGTAAGTTAATCTTATGGTAGCGGATTCGATGGCGAGGAATGGATGGACGAATCAGAACTAGAGGACGGACGTTTATGCGGTGTTCGTCGGGAGCCATGGGAGATTTTAAGGTGCGCACGATCTGTTGTGGCATGAAGGAGATATATGGGACTGAACTTGTGGAGATTGAAAGAGAAGTTTATCATGCCGGTTGGTTTATGTCAACTTGTTCCTCCTATTATTTAATTAATGGTAGAAGGCGGATAAAGAAAAATATTTGAAGTTGTGTTTGAATCTTGTTAATTAGATTCTTTATATATTAAAATTGAAAGAGAGATGGAACACGTGAAAAATAATAAAAGTGTACGATGGAGGATGACATGGCTAATTTTTTTTTTTTTTTTTCGTTTGGATAAATTTGTACATAATTTACAATACCATAAATACAAATAAAATATTTTTAGATCAGGGATAAATTTAAGAAAATAACCACGACTTTAAACATAAATCTAATAATTTACCCTACAATATTACATATATGTAGTTAAATTGTAATCTAAAAATAATTATATTTAAAGGGATAATAATATTTGAGAAGCAGAAGGAAATTAGGGAAGATAAGTAGATGTTGACTAGAAAAAAAAGTATAAAGAGAGAGGGTAAAAAAAGATTTTTTTTTTTTTATTTTGTAGTAGATCAGATTGCCTCACTCACGTCATTTATCTTTTAAATTTTCTCTCTCAAATCATTTGTCATAATATTTATACAATAAATATATCTTAAATTTTCATCTTATTTTTTTTGATTAACCTATTCAAGTTTTATGAACTAGTCAACTTGTAAATTAACAATCTCACCCGTTTACTCTAACAAAACGACAATTATATTATGGTACGAGGATTAAATGATCTGACAAAATTGTGTTTATATATATATTATAAAAATTAATGCAAAAATTTAAAATTATATGAATGTGTTTATAAAACATTTTATTAATTTTAAAATGGGAAGAATATCAATTTTATTTACAAAATTGGACAAAAATGTCAAATTTGTTTATTAAGTTTTAAAATTCAATTAAATTTATTAAACTTAAAAGAAATTGATAACGACATTAAAATTCAATCAAGTTGTTCTGTCATGTCATAATCACGGAATAATATATATATTAACTTTAATATAAAAAAAAATCTTCGAAACAGACTTTATCATTAAAAAAAGCTAAATAAAAATAAAAATAAAGGTATTGTTATTTTTCATCCCCGCCGTCCTTATCGAGTTCATCCATTTTTCAAGGACGGTTTCGGCCAAACGTGCATACAATTAATTGATCTTTGTGAACCCAATTCAAACTCTATTTCCAAATTAAAGAACACAGTCCCTTTCTTTGCCAGCACATTGAGATCCAAAAGCCAATCGTTCATGAAGCCATCGCGTTTCGATGTCAATATATATAATCTTCGTCAATATGATCTGTGTTTCTTTGGTTGATGTGACAATGAGTTTGATGTTCCTAGTTATATCTAAATCCCTTATGGCGCCTCTTCCCTTAGATTAATGTACTATATGAATTTCTTAAGAGACGAACAGGGTAAAGACGAATCGAATTTATAAATATGAATTTGATGAACAATGATGCCGTTCTAAACATGCCAATCCATTTTCGGCCAAATTTCAATAGGTTTCAAATTTAATTTTAGTTAACTGAAATAACCCTAATTTTCTTTGTAATATATACTTCCAAACACGTTCACAGAATTAAGAATTAATATATTTAACAGAAGTAATTATTATTATTTTTATTTTCTTTATGTTAAAGATTAGTTTGAAATGAAATATTTCACTATAAAAATTAATATTAATTTAATAGAATGTGGATATGACAAGGCAGGAGGACAGTGGACGAAATTTTAATGGAGTTAAATATTTCTGTTAAAGTTTAATAAATTTAACACTTTTTGAAAAGTTTGTATATTTAAAATTTTAGAACTTAATAAACAAATTTATATTTCTATTCAATCTTTATCCAACTTTATAAATAAAATTGACATTCTTCCCATTTTAAAATATAAAACTCTATTAACTTAGTCGGTTAAAATGTTGTACTTATATGATTAGGTTACAACTTTCACATTTATTATATTTATATTATGATTATTAGGGATAAGAGAATATTTAAATAATGATTAAAGAGATTTCATACATTTCACATTTGAAATGTATGTTTGAACATAAATGGTCAAATTGAATACCCTTGTTGGAACAAAATTTACCTCAATAATGTGTAACAGTAAAATTATAAAATATTAATTCTTATTTTTCCTCCTTAATTAATTGTTATAGAGATCCAAATAACTAAAAGATTCAATTGTTAAATAGAAATGAAATGTCCTGCATTTTTCTTTCAACTTGTAAGTCCGAAGACATCAAATATCATATTTTTTAGATTTTTCAATAAGCATCTTTTGTCTAAACTCTCCCATCTCAATATTAGATCTCTCTCGATATTGATAATTTGATATAGATTTGGATCTCCATGATCTCAATAAAGATATGGATAAACAGTAGGGCCGGTATGGGTAGAATCACTTTTTTATATCTTTTAATTATTTTTAAAACAAATAACTATTTTTAAAGTGTATTATATTAGATATTTGTTCTTTAATATTAAGAATTATAATTAGGATGTAATTCAATTTAGTGTATTTTTATAATTCTCAATTCCACTCTTTTTGGTTCAAATTGTAATTATATATATTTTTTCCCAAACAAAATAACTTAATTATTTTATCATTTAAAATACGATTAAAGTTTTTAATCGATATTTTTTATTTTGAATTTAGGAGGTTAAAATATAAAGCAGTGTCTTTTTTATTTTTCAATTTAGTAAATTAATATTTTGAACGATTATATATATATATTTTTTTTTATTTAAGAAGTTAACCTTTTAAATTAATAATTTTTTTAATTTAGAAAGTTAGACGTCGAACCAATATTTTTTTTAATCTATGAAATTAAAGTGTTGAAACGATATTTTTTTAATTGAAAATTGAAACTTAAAAAATTTATTGACACTTGAACTATTATATTTGGTTGGGTCAAACTAATATTTTAATAAAATACATAATATATTAAAATTATTTTTATCATATTAATTTTTTCAAACATAAGAATTTAGAGTAAATTACAATTCTATAGTTTTTCTAATGTAAGAATTTAATACCGATTTTCATGAAATTGGTAATATTTCAATATCAATTTCAATTTTAGTTCCATTCCTCCAAACATACATTTATATAATTTGAAATTTATAAAAATATAATTTTATTTTAAAAATTGCCTATAAAATATTTTAAAAGAGAGTAATTGAAGAACAGTCAAACAAAACATTACATAAAAAATTCATTAAAAAAAAAAAAAAAAACTAAAATAATACTTGTTATTCAATTTTTTTTTTTTTATTTTGAGAATCAATAGGCCACGTCTTTCATCTATATTTGGATAAACCTTTATATAATGTGATTATGATTTATTAGTATTATTTTTTTTACAATAAAGTTAAAACCAAAAAAAATTATTTTGTTTTTAGTACCTATATTTATTTATACTAAATATATTTTTAAGATGTTTGACAGAGATAAAATTCATTAACAGGTCACTCGACCGAGGGTAAATTAGTAAAAGTTTTATTGAAAATGTAAAACTAAGCATTATTATCGAAAACTAGTTAACATATATTCACCTGTGATGGCAATAATTAATCAAATAAATTACCAAACATTAAATGTTATATTATAATTTAAAAAATATATTTTCAATTTAAAATTAATAATTAAGATCACATGTTTAAAAATATATTTAATAGTTATTCAATTAAATTAACAAATATTATATGGTAAAAATTGATAATAAAATATAAAAACAAATCACATAATTGAATAATTATAGTATATAAATAAATATTTTATCCCATTTTGGATGAATTTATAATATTAATTTTCTAATATTCTAATTAACCATTTAAATTAATATACAAAATGATAAAAAAAAATGAAGACAAAACATAATATCAAAATGAACATTATAAAATAGTTACATTAAATTTATATGTGTTCTATTGCATAAGTTAAAATATCAAATTTTAAAATTGGTAAACATTTATTTTATCTCATTTTGAATGTGTTTATTATTTTCTCGTCAAATAATTTACCCTACATATCTTATCCTTTAAGGATTAACAACATTGGAATCACCGTTCTTTTATCCTCAAATTCATATATTTCATCATATCTTATTCTTTAATGATTCCCATTAATAACGATCATCATTCCCTCTCAATTTCTTTAATTCAAATTCACATATTTTATCATATTTTATCCTTCGTCTTCAATGATTTCATTCTCAAATTCGCACTATCATTATCTCAATTCCTTTAATTCAAATTCTCATTATTAACACCATTATTTAACCATTGAACTACTTATGATTGTTGAGTTTAATTTATAATTGTATGTATATATATATTTAATTATTTTATTGAACAAAAAATAAAAAATATAATGAATAAAAATAATAATTATATAAATAATAGATATGGAGAGAATATATAAAAATTAGTATTTTTTTATAAATTATTTAGATATTTAGATTAAAATATTTTAAAATTTTATATATAATTATATGTTATAAAATAATTATTGATATATATAAAATTTATTTAAAAATTTAAAGTAGAAAAATAGTTAAAATATTGGTATATTTAATAAATATGGAGAAAAGTAAAAAATATTTTAATCTAAATTAAAAAAGAATATTAAGAGTCAATTTAATTAATATGGAGAGAGAAAAATATGTTAATACAAATAAGACACAAATATTTAAATTAGATTAATTTATTTTATTTAAATATATTACGAATTAATTTTTAATTATATTTTTTTATATATATATATTTAATATATAATTATTTATGTATTAGAAAAGAATATAAAATATAATTAAAAAAGAAACAAAATGACATTTTATAAATAAAATTTCATAATTAATAATTTATTTATTATATCCATACCATCAACTTAGGGTCGGGTTTGAGTTTAAATTTATTAACCCGATTCATTTTGAGTAACAAAAAATTCAAAACACTGCCAACCCAGCGCGTCCTTGCAAATTTATGATTAAGCGTTATTAGATATATATAGATTATGACTTATCATAAAGTTGATATAATTAATTTATCATTAACACCAATAATTTTATTTTGAGTATTAATAGTAGGTCTTAACTATGTTAGTTGACATTTATGATTAATATGAATAAATAAAATGGTTTTATCACTTAAAAAAAAATATAAATATATATAATCTCCAAACAAAATATAAAAATATATAGTCTTCAAAATTTATAATCTCCAAAATCTATCAAGTTGATAACTATTACAAAAAGTGAACAAATGTTCTCCAAAAATCTTCATTTTCAAACTAATTTTGACTTAAATAAACCTATAAAAACAAATAATCAATTTAACTTCTTCTTAACTGAAAGTTATATCAAGATTCAAGATTAACCAACCAAATAATAGTAAAGGTATGTTTCATAATATCAAGCCATTTCTAACACAAAGAACAAACCACAAACATGCAAATATATAATATCAAAATAACTAACCAAATAATTACAACTACAAAACTAAACATACATAGTAATACTAACTTTGGAATAGTGAGTTTGGAATAGTGACTTGTTAGCTCAAGTGACAAGAGCTTAAGAGACCAAATGTCATATATTTGATTCTCTTCAAGGTGACACAAGAATATTCTTACATAGTACAAACGTTTTTTTCAAATACACCTCAAGATCTTTTTAAAATAATATTTTTTTTTATTAAGTCTACATTTTATAATACAAACTTTTTCTAACAATAAAATAAAAAATAACTCATATTTTTTTAGCATATACAAACTAATTTTATACAACACTAAGCAAATAGTTTTAAATTATATTATATAAACTCAATTATACCACCTCCATTCTTATTCAAACTATTCAAAAAAGTGGTTAGCTTTATTAAGACAACTTCAAAATCTAATGATATTGTCTGTTTAAATGGTTAAATGTGTTTGAGAGCTATATATTTAATTTGTTATTTAATTTGTTGTCCCATATTTTTTGCATTAAATAATATGTATGCAATACAAATTATATATGTTTTAAGTTGTGTAGAGGTATAAATTCTAATTATATATAAATTGTATATGATACTATAAGTTGTATATGTTATTGATGTTTGATATTAATTATAAAAAATGGTATACGATGTATGTGGTTTATAATTTTGTGTTTGATATTTAGTATAAGAATGTAGTATAAGTTGTATAAATATGAATTTAAAATTATTATTATTATTATTATTATTATTATTATTATTATTATTATTATTATATTTAAATAATATTATTTATTATTATAAATGATTGAATTGTTATTATTTAATAATTAATATTATTTTAATTAAATTATAAAAAATTAATTATAATATAAACTGTAAATTATATTTATTTAATTTGAATATTATTAATAATTGTAATAAATAAACTTAAAATAAAATAAATATATAAAATAAACAATATTATTTATAATAAGTAAATATATAAAATTATAATTAATAAAATTATGGTTATAAAATAAAAATATTTTTTTAATTAAAATATTAGACTATTTAAATATATATTAAAAATAATTATTTATAATAATAATATTAAAACTAAATAAAATATATTCATATATTATATAATAATAAATTACATAAAATATTAATAAAGGGTATAATGATAAATTAAAAATTAAGTGATATAAGAAAAATATTGTACCTCATGGAAGAAGTCAATAGGTGGACCATTCGACCTATCTAATCCAAAACTATTGGATGAAGAAGATGTTGGTTCGCACCAACGTAGTTTCTAGCTGCACGCAGTCGTAGTCTCGCGTCGTTAATGCACCATCATATGTAGTGCAGACTGGCTTAGGAAAGCGCATTGTATGGTTTAGGGTTTAGGGTTTCAAATTTCAGAATGTAAGTCGGTGGTAAGTATTTCGAATTTGAAACCTTATTAGATCGTCCTAGAGTTGTGGTTATTTCAGAATGTAAGATGGACAAGAGGAGATTGATCGAAGTGAATGAGAATAATTTGAAGTTGATCCGTAAATCTCTCTGGTCATCATCATGGAAGAAAGAGCGAATTGGATCCGGTCCTAATAATGGACATTTTTGGTCTGTCTATAATTCACATGGAAGGTATATTACTTTATGGTGTGAGTTCAAAATAGTCTTTATAATGTCGATTGCAAATTGTTTAATTCCATTAGGTGAAGGAAAGACTCCGTCGACTTGTTAATGGTCGATCGACCGTCACTAAGAAATTGCAGATTAAGAGTGAAATTTCTAATGTTGTGGTTGTGAATAGACAAGCGTATGAAACAGAGCATGTCACTAAGATGTTTGAACTAGGTTCAACACAGAATGATATTTGAATTTGTTTGTTTGGAATGTCTATATTGTTATGGAACTCTAATCTTCTTCGTAGAGTAGGGGATGATCTTGGTGGGTTCATTGAATGTGATGAGAGTTACAAAACGGAAATGATGAAGGATGGGTTTGAATTCTTGAACGTCAGATATCTAGAAGTCCTTCTAGTGGATAACGTGGTTGTAGAACGTTCTACTGAGGTTTTAATAAAGACATATATTAGTTCTTGTTCTGGTCCTAACAATGATATCATTGTTGAACCTTTATCAACAACTCATCGAGTACGACATTAGGAGCACGTGTTAAGAACTTAGTGATGACTCCTTTCTATGTGGATCAGATTCGTTTAGCTGGGCTTGCTAATGTTGAATGATTAATAGCTGTGGAGGATAATAAGCGGGTATTGAGTCTTGATGTCTTATATACCGCAGATGTCACAGTGTGTACTAGAAAAGGTGGGTCATGAGGTTGGGTCCGATGTTATTCCACCTCTATATTCGACTCATCTTTCTCATGAGTGTCCCGCCTCAAATAAGGATCATGTCAAGGTTATGGAGTATTCATCTAAGATGCACACGGTTGAGGTGAATATCGGGATTTTTTCTCCTCTTTTGCACGTGCCCGAGACTGTTAACCATGCTTTTCCCGTTGGATCCCCTATGAGAAACGATTTACATTTGGTCTCATGCCAAGATAGGGTGCCCCCGGTTTCACATCCAATCTCAGATTTAATTGATAATCTAGAGCATGTTGAAAAGGTTGAAGCTGATATTTGGTCCCCTTTTCTAGTTTGACTAATGTCACCCAAACAAATCTCTTTATCCCATTGTCGAGCCGACTGTGGTCATTCATGAGGTTTCTAAGGAAGAATTCATTGAGTCTGATCCTGAGTACGATGTCGAAGAGGAGGTTTGTGTAGAGTTCTCGACTCATAATATTATTTTGAAATGAGAATATATCTCCGGTGCAATAAGTTTTAAGGTGTGAGACAGAGGTTTGGCCGAAGATTCTTGAGAATCCCCAGTTCCATATTGTTATCTACAAAGTGAAATGAAGATGATTGTTCTGTCTAATGGTAATATTATTGATGGAAAACGTGTTTCAAACCTTAATAGGGCGTATTCTAATTAATTTATCTTAATGATTGGAAAAATTATGGCGTGGAACGTTTGTGGGATTAACGATAACACAAAATGATAAAGTCTTTAGTTGATACTTTGAGGTGTGGTATTTATTGCTTTAGTGAGACTAAGATGCAGAATATGAATCAATGGATTAGTCGTGACCTATGTAATTGGAGATTGTGTGGATGAGAGGCTCTTAATTCTGTCGGAGCATTTGGTGGGATTCTAGTAACTTGGAATGAGGATTAATTTGAGAAAATTGACGTTAAAATAGGTCAATTTTTGGTTAGTATTCAATTTCGTAACCGTGTGAATAAATTTTGTTGGGAGTTTTCTACGATGTACGGACTTGTTCTTTCTAACCTTAAATCCAATTTTTTCAATGAGCTTATGAAGGTGAGAAGTATTTGAGATTTACCTTTTATTCTTTTTGGGGATATGAATGAAGTTAGGGTTCCTATTGAGAAAAAAAGAGCACATAGACTCACAAGGCATATGCGTGAGTTTTCTAAGACAATCGAAAAATTTGGAGCTCGTTGACTTACCTTTGGAAGGAGGGCAATTCACATTTAGAAGAGGTAACATACACAATGAGAGTGTGCAATCCCGCATTGATAGATTTCTTGTGAGTAACTCGATTTTCCGTAGTGTATCTAATATATTTTAGAAGGTCTTAACGTGGAGCTGTTTTGATCATCGTCCAATTCTTATTGACTGGAGAGAGGTGGTTCCAACTAGTGGTTGACTAGAGATGGTTTTATCTCAAAGGTGGATGGGTGGTGGGCGAGTGATGTCATGTTTGGCTCCACATCATCTAGGCTATTTATTAAGTTTAAAAATCTACGGAAGTTGCTTAAAATATGGTTTGTGGGGGATCGTGCATTATTTTCCTACATGGTTGAGGTTTTAAGTTGTGAAAATTTAACAATTGATGGTGCAGAGAAAGTTCGTGATCTCTCTATTATGGAAATTTCTACACAAATTCATCTAGTAAGTAAGTTGCTTGAACTATGTAAAGAGGAAGAAATTGGGGCAAACCAATGTAGTAGAGTGATTTAGTTGTGGGAAGGTGATAAAAACACTAAGTATTTCCATGACATCTCTAAAGCTCAAACGAGAAATAATGTTATTAACTCGATATCCATTACTGGTGTCGTGCTTGAGAACGAACCAACTATATCTAATAGTATTATTTAATTTTACAAAGATTTATTTCATGAACCATTTCGGGTTAGACCAAAGCTAAACAACATCAGTTTTGCATCTACAAATGAAAATGTGAAATGCATGTTGGAAGCTCATTTCTCTATCGAGGAGGTGGATGCGGTAATAATGGATTGTGGTAGTGATAAGTCCCTCGGGAGCGACGATTTTACTTTGGGTTTTTTAAAAAGGCTTGGGAGTTTTAAGGCTGATATCATGGCGGTTATGAATCATTTCTATCAATTTTCATCTTTTGAAAAAAGTTGGAATTCTACGTTGATTGTCCTAATTTGCAAGGCAGCCAGAACTATCGCGTGAAGAATTTCCAACCCATCAGTTTGGTTGCATCATTTTACAAGATAGTCTCGAAATGTTTGGCAAACAAAATGCGTGGAGTTTTGGTTACAGTTATCTCTAGCAATTAGATGGCTTTCATCGAAGGCCGTCAAATATTCGATGCGGCACTAACCGCCAATGAGTGTATTAATTCGTCTAACTTTAGAGGCGATAAATATGCTTTTATCAAACTCAATATTGAGAAAGCATATGATCATGTTAACTAGAAGTTCCTTTTTGATATTATGGGTATAATGGGTATGGGAGAGAAATGGATCAAATGGATTAGATTTTGCGTATTGATGACGCAATTCTCTATTATCGTGAATGGGAGCTCTCATGGTTTCTTTGAGAGTTCAAGGGGTTTAAGACAAGGGGACCCTCTTTCCCCTTTCTTATTTATTATTGTTATGGAAGACCTTTCTAGAATGATGTCGTTTGTCGAAAATGAGGGGTTGTTTCGTGGGGTGGAGTGCGGTTCGAGATGATCTCTGTTCTCTATGTCTTATTTATTATTTGCAAATGACAGTATTTTCATGATTCAGGCTACTAAGAGAAATATCAAGCACTTTCGTGATATTCTCTAGTTATTTGGAGCGTGTTCAGGACTGTGTATTAATTTTGGTAAGTCTGATATCTTATTCTCTAATTTAGTTTCGTTTAGGAGAAAGATTAGATTGGCATGTATTCTAGGATTTAAAATTAGGATTTTTCCGTCTACGTATCTCAGGCTCCCTCTAGGGGCTAAAGCTAACTCCAAAGCTTTTTGGGACCCGATCATCAGTAAAATGGAGAGGAAACTTCCCATTTTGAAAAGTAAGATGATTTATAATGGAGGTCGTTTAGTCCTTATCAAGAGCGCTCTTTCTTTAATGCCAACTTATATGATGTCTCTATTTGTCCTCCCAAAGTGTGTGACCGTGAAAATGGAAAGAATTATGTGTAAATTCTTATGGGGATCGTCTAGTTCCTCATTTTTTCATTTAATGAGTTGGAATAAGGTTAAATTAATAAAAGAGTCTGGAGGACTGAAAATCCGTGATCTTATTTCTTTTAATAAAGCCTTATTATCCAAATGGTGTAGTAGACTTGCATTTGAGCAAGAGAGTATTTGGGCTAAATTGATTAAATATAAATATGGTCAGAATAAGTTTAGTTGGTTCATCAAGAATTCTTATAGACCCGTGGAATGCAACATTTGGGGTGGTATTTATGTCACGTGGAAGATTTATCGGGAGCATTCCATTTTTATTATGAGTGATGGAAGTTCGATTAGTTTTTGGAACGACACTTGGTGTTGTGTTAAATGTTTGGTGAAAGTTTTCCCCGAGCTTGCTTCTATTTCTATTTGTAGAGATGCATCTGTCAAAGATATGTTTGCCATTCAGTCTAGTGGTTTGCTAACCGTATTAGGTCTAAAAGAAGATTGAACAGTGAAGAAAACATGTCCAATGATAGACTTTTGTTCATGGTTAGAAATAAGGTGTTAAATCGGTCTTCTCAGGATTCTATGCAGTGACGTGATCTAAATAACTTTCATATGGGATATTGTTACACTTTGTTCAATAAAGTTAGCCCGATTGATCTGTGTTGGGAAAATTTACGGGAGTCTAAGATGCCTACCAAGATCTCCTTTTTTGGTTGGAATGTTATTCACGGCGGAATTTTCACTGACAATAAATGTATGAGAAAATGTATGATTATTGTGTGTCGTTGTCGTATTTGTTACAAAGAGGTTGAGACAGATTCTCATCTACTTTTACATTGTCAAATTGTTGCAAATATATGGAGTTTTGTATGGAATTTGAATGAAATACAATGGGTTATGCCGGAAACTGTTAGTGACTATTGGGAGACATGGATTGAGGCGACTAAAAATGCGAGACTTTGAAGATGGATCTCTATCCCTATATTTTATTGGTGGACTATCTGGTTGGAAAGAAATCAGAGAACTTTTAGCAATGAAAATAGGTCGTTAATGATTATTCACAATGTCATTATCATGACGATGTCGGAGATTAGATCCGGAAAACCTGTGGATTCGTGTGGAGATTTTATTGCGATTCTTGAAAATCTTCAAGTCATTTAGTTATTCTAATATTGTATTCAATTTATACATTAATTTTTTTATATTGTGCGTTTAATATTGTCGTGCTTAAACAATATTTTAAATTAATAGAACATTTAAAAAAAGTATTGTACCTAAAGGTATTAGTTACAATTTTATATAAAATATAAGGTATAAATTTATACCAATAATAAAATTCTAACAAACATTATATAAAAACAATATTAATATAGTTTATACTATACCAATAGTGTTATACTTCTTTGGTATTAAAAGAGCCTCATCTATTTGATCATATTCTAAAGGACAATTATTTAACCTCTATTGGATCTCACAAAAAGTGCCGCTAAATATAAAAAAAATGTATTAAATCATATTTTTATGCTACTTATTTGCATATTTGCTTTTATGACACATCCATTTGAAAGAGTATCTTTTGTGAGAGGGAACTTAGGAAATTATTCGATAACAGAGGACTTCAGGTGCATTTGAAAATGCTTTATCTAGCTAGAAATATTATTTTTTGAACAATTAAACATAAAAATCACCACATTCAAAAATAAGTTCATCCCAAGTTATTGTTACATATATAACAATCAAAGTCAAAAGAGAGGAAATCAACAACAACATAAATACATAATCAAACACAAGAGCATCTCATGGTGGTGCACACAAGCATCAAAATCGACACATATCCTATTTCCCTTAGTTCGTGTTGTACGATGGCTTATGTAATTGTAATTTACCACGTTATGAATTCATAGACCTATCTTTCAGTTGTCGACTATTTTGGTCTCTCAACTTTTTTTGCAATTTCTTTGAGGGTCTCAATTTGATGTTTGAGTAATTTTGGATCATCATTGTTATTGTTATACTTTATACTTAGGGGTGAACAAATGAGAAAACTCGACTCATATTCAACCAAATTCAATTAGTCAATCCATTATCCAACCCATATTATTTATTAATATGAGTGGATATGATTTGGGTAACCCAAACTAAATTTTGGTTTTAATACATTTATTATGTTTTGACTCGTTTAAGATATTTTTGGCTCGTTTAACACATTTTTTAGTGTTTAACAATTATTTGATTTAGTTTTTTTTTCCGTTTAATACATTTTTAACTTGATAAACATTTTTTTAACCCGTTTAACCAATATTTGTCACGTTTTGACCCATTAAAAAATTATTTAATTTGTTTTGATCCGTTTAAAACGCTGTTGACCCAATATTTTTTTATATATTTACCATGTTTTGATTCGTTTAACACGTTTATAAAATGTGTAATATATTTTTTTATCCATTTAATATTTTATTTAATAAATTAATTGATGAAATAATATGTGGAATAAACAAGACCTTGATAATGGTAAACTTTATTTATTTTAAAAACCAAACTAAATATTTAAAGAGATGTGTTATTGATTGTCTATATGTTTTAACCATTGTGATCTGTTTTTTCTATTACTGAACTGTATACAATAAATATATTATTAATAAGTTTTACAAAAAAAAAATATATTATTACTGAACTGTTTTTTCTATTCCACCGATTATTTCTCTTTGCTAAGTAGTGAAGAGGTCAAATAACAATACAGTGAATAAGAAAAACGTGAATTCTATAGATTAATTAAATAGAAAATAACTAAATTTATTTAATTTGGATAATTTGGATAACTCTAATCCAACCCAAATTAAACTCAACCCAAATTCAACCTAACCCAAACACAACCCAACCCAACCCAAACCAAATTAACTTACTCAAATTAATATTTTAAGTTTCGGTTAGGGTTGGAGTTTGGGTCAACCCAAGATATGTTCATCCCTAATTATACCTCAAAAATAGACTTTGAGGTGTTTCCACCTCTCACTTGATTAGTATATTCACTTATTCATTTATCGCTCATTCACAGATGAAACGAGGACCATTTTAATTCAAAGAAGTTTTGTAAACACATAAATACTCATCATGAACTCAACTTGCTCCATCCTTGTTGAAAATTAGAGGAGTGTCTTCAAAAGCTGCTTGTTCATCACTTGAATCAAGATGGGTAGCTGCATCACTAGTCCTCGTGACATTTAACTTCACTTAAACTAATTTGTAATTTTCTCTAAAATATATCTTTTAAGTGAATGTATATAATATTGTGAATCACTAGTGTTGGTCACGGTCACTGTTAAGATACTAAAAGAGGAAGTATGCCTTAATGCAAAAACAATAACAATAAGGGGTTACAATAGTGGTTCGATCAAAACAGCCCTACATCCACTTTTGAAACACAAAAGACTCTCAACTTTATTATTAAGAATGTTACAAGAGTATTACAACAATTCTCTCATAATAAAATTTCACACATGACTCACAAGGAAGCGATACTTTAAAGACAAAGACTTGACTTTATAAAGTGTTCGTGTGCATATTTAAATAAGCCACAATTATGTCAATATTAATATATTGTCAAAAACTCTCATAGAGCTTCCAAAATATCCGTACCATATGTCCTAATTGTATTTTAATAACAAAATATCTAATATTTTTTTGTTAATCTTATTTTCTAATATTAATATTATACATCAAAAGATATAGTTTCTTTTTGTTGAATATACCATTTCTTTGTACCAAGAGTGTGTATCATAAATATATCATATTTTTAATATTGTAATGCATTCTCAACCTTCCACCTTGATTTACATGTTATCTCCAGTGTATATAATATTGTGAATTATCTTTGTTGGTCACAACTGAGATATCAATTATAAATGACTTTATTTTTAAATTTTAGTAATATATTTTGTGTTTTTAGAAGTTTGATATGTATAATATTATAATTTTTTAAAAAAATATCTCTTCCTAACTATGTTAAACTTTTGTTGTGGTCACTTGATGTAAATATATGCAATTGTTCTATTTATTTATATATATTTAGATTTCGATCATATGACATTGTTCTTTAATTGAAACACATAAAAATGATTAACACTTATTACATATTATATTTTAACTCACCAATAGGTAAACATTACGTTTATAACTGCATTTAGTCAAGATAAGAATAGGAAAATGTTAAAATTAAAGGCCATGACACCTTTTAAGTATAATAATTTACAGAATATTTAATATCATACAACCATATACCGAAGAGAATATGAAAGTGAATGTTACTCTAGATCTAGATACTTTTTAATTGAATGTTACTCTAGATCTAGATACTTTTTAAGTGAATTTAGAAAAGTGAATAAATAATAAGAGATTAAAACGTGTCAAAATGAATTAAGAGAAAGGAGATTGAAATTTATGGTACACTCTAGATCTAGATATATAATTTTTAAACTTATCCAGTTTAAATTATAAATTATAAATTATAAAATATAAATATTTTTTTGAACTATTAATTAAAAAAAATAGTACTAACTCTTATTTTAATTTAAAATGTTTATTGGTGATAATCGAATATAAACTTTTGAGATCTTAATACATGACTATTTTCATTTAAACCATCCTAACCAGTTATATTTTAAATTATAAAAAAAAAATGAATGTGTATCACAAAGAAAATATCATTTAATACTTTTGTTTTTGCTATTTTGTGTTTCTATTTCAATAGAAATAAAATTGGTCTCTTTTTTTTCTTACTATGTTCTATTATTAGTGTTGACTGTTTAAAGATAAAACAAATGATTGATGTATGTTGAATTGTTAGAGCTTATTTTCTATTAAAGAGTTATAGGGAATGAGGTTGTTGTATCTTGAATCTAATGGTACGATGCAAAAATAATAATTAGTTTTAAGTTAAATTAGGTTGATTTATGTCTCATTTGATTTGAGAGTTTTTATAAAAAAAAATCTTATTTTTTTATATTTTTTTTATCATATCAATATCATATATTTTATTAATTAAAATAATCTTCCTTTATTTTTATTAAATTTTAATTTAAAATAAAAAAAATATTTGAATAATTAAATTGATAAAAAAATTTAATAACCTATTTTTTATCATTTAAAAAAAATCTTAATGTGTATCACAAAGAAAATATCATTTAATACTTTTGTTTTTGCTATTTGGTGTTTCTATTTCAATAGAAATAAAATTGGTCCCCTTTTTTTTTCTTACTATGTTCTATTATTATTGTTGACTGTTTAAAGATAAAACAAATGATTGATGTTAGAGCTTATTTTCTAATGTTACGATGCAAAAATAATAATTAGTTTTAAGTTAAATTAGGTTGATTTATGTCTTGTTTGATTTGAGAGTTTTTATAAAAAAAATCTTATTTTTTTATAATTTTTTTTATCATATCAATATCATATATTTTATTAATTAAAATAATCTTCCTTTATTTTTATTAAATTTTAATTTAAAATAAAAAACATTTTAATAATTAAATTGATAAAAAAATCTAATAACCTATTTTTTATCATTTAAAAAAAATCTTAAATAAAAAAAGAAAAAAAAGCTGGACAATAAAAAGTAAAATGGTACTCATCCTATTTGAAACAAATAAATGATTGGTGTTATAAATTTCAAATATAATTTGGTCGGTGTTAATAACTAATTGTACGTTGCCAATTCTTAAAGTTAAACAAACAAAATTAACAAAATAAATTTTAATCAAGTTAAAAAGATAAAAAAAATACTTTATTTTTACTATTAAATTTAATATATCGTTTTCATAATGTTGAAAACTGAATTTCTTTTTAATTAAAAAAAAAAATTGGTCCTGTTTTGAAATACTTTTTATTTCAAATTTATATCTAAATTCAGATAGATACATTACATGTTTGAAAATTATATTTTATTAGAGACATATATATTCAAAATTTTATTCATGCTTATTTATCTAAATTAAAAATAATAAACATAGTTTCATCTGAAAACAATTTTTTTATGTAAAATGTTTCATTAAAATATTAAAATGAAGCTAAATTTAGTGTCACTCAAATTCATATATAATTTTTAACTAATTCTAATATATCCTCTATAATCATAAAATACAATAAAAGCTTTTTATTCTGGGATGTTTATGATTTTTTTATTATTTTTCTTATAAATTCTTTTTTTAACATATCTTTAACCATCAAATTAATTAATCATTTAATCAAATAAAATATATTTACTTTATTTTTTTTAATTAAAAAAATTTAAATCTAAAATGAGGTGATGAAACCAATTACAATTCAAATAACATTTTTTTTTATTAAACAATCTTTTTAAAAAGAATCTTAAAAAACAAAACAAGATCAAACAAACAAGCTCTAAAGGTTTCTAAATAGATCTAATTAGAAATACAAAGTCTTAATTAATATAAATAGAGAATTCAAGAACAAGATACAATAATAATAATGATTGAATAAAATATTTGATTAAGCATTTAAATAACACATATATTCACCTATAAATTAATCCTCATTTTCAACCATCAAAACAACAACTACTATCTAGTTTTCTCTTTACTCAGTACACCATTTAAACATGACCACTCCGGCGACCACCACCACCATCCTCCTCCTCTTTTTCTCGGCCACCCTTAGCATCGTGATGGCGGACATGTCAATCATCGAGTATGACAACAAACACCCCTCAAAATCCCGGAGCGACGAAGAAATGATGGATATTTACAAAACATGGATGACAAAACATGGAAAAGCCTACAATGGGATTGAGGAATCCGAAAAGCGCTTCAATATTTTTAAGGATAATTTGCTCTTTGTAGATGTTCATAACTCGGAGGAACGAACCTACAAGGTTGGATTGAACATGTTTGCAGATCTAACCGACGAAGAGTACCGATCATACTACCTTGGCATGAAATATGATGCCCGTGACCAATTTGTTCAGTCAAAGCTGGCCAGCCAAAGGTATGCCGCCTCCTCCGGTGAAAATCTGCCGGAGTCGGTTGACTGGAGGAAGGAAGGCGCTGTTGGACCAATTAAGGACCAGGGAGAATGCGGTAAGGTTTCTAAATTAATCAACTTTTGGTTAAAGTTTTGTGTAAGAGAAAGTAAAATTAACTTTTTTTTATGTAGTTTTGAAGAAGCAAAATAAACTCTTTCTAATAAAACAATATTTGTGTCTAATTATAAATGATGATAAATTAACGTTTCCAAATTAATTTAAGGCTAGCTAGATACAATTTATTTCATATTTTATTAAAGTTTATATTTCAGTGAATTGTAAGTCTATAGACACCGAGTCAGATTATCCTTATCTCGTCGCTGATGGCGTATGCAATACCACTAAAGTTAGTATCGCTCTTGTGTGCGTGCGTGCATGCATCCATGCATGCCTGCCTTTGGTGTTCCTTAATTAATTTACATATGTTTGTTGATTGTGATTGATCGAATGATTGCGCGCAGTTGAATAAGAAGATGGTGAGCATAGACAGTTACGAATTCGTGCCTGCCAACAACGAATATGCTTTGAAAAAAGCGGTCGCACATCAGCCAATCAGCGTCGCCATTGAAGCTTATGGAAGGGAATTTAGACTTTATGAGTCGGTAAGTAGCTAGTCACAATTGAAAAGGTTTACTAATTGTTTTTGTGATTTTTGAGATTTAAAAGAGTCTATTTTGTGATTCTTTTGGTATATTAAAGGGTATTTTCACGGGCAATTGTGGAACCGCCTTGGACCATGCGGTGGCGGCGGTGGGGTATGGAAGTGAGCACGGAGTTGATTATTGGATCGTTCGAAATTCGTGGGGAGAGAATTGGGGTGAAGAAGGATATGTTAGGTTGAAGCGAAACGTCTTTTCAAGAAAGGGA
Source organism: Impatiens glandulifera (assembly GCF_907164915.1). Lineage (NCBI taxonomy): Eukaryota > Viridiplantae > Streptophyta > Magnoliopsida > Ericales > Balsaminaceae > Impatiens > Impatiens glandulifera. Next base: position 93,965,919 of record NC_061862.1, read on the forward strand.
AAATGCGGTATAGCTATGCTCGCTTCTTATCCCGTCAAGACTGAAAATGCAACCTTCATCTGATGAATTAAAAACTAGTAATGATGTCTTCCAAGTTAAAATAAGGTTATGGGGAATGGATGGTGCCCTATGTTGTTTGATATAATATTGTTGTCTATTTAACAAATCATGTTTCATTAATGAAATAATGAATTGTTATATTTAAAAATAATAATAAATAATAAATGATGACCAGTACTTTAAAGTTTTATTGGAGTTGAAATGCATTTAAAAAAGATATATATTCTATATTCTAAACTTGCGAGAATTAGTGGAACTTCGAACAGAATGGTCAGCTAAAAAGAATGTCCCGTGAAAAACATATAACTGTACCTAACAATCAACATATAATAAAACTCTCATACTACTTAAAAAACCATGAGTATACAAAAGTAAAACTATGGTGTGAAAACGTTTGATGCACACACCTCGCAATACTTTAACATGCGAATGACGTTGTTGTGGACCATTAATGACTTTCCCGCCTACGCGAATTTATCAGGCTGGAGTACGAAAGGTAATTCGCTTGTCCTTATTGTAACAACGACATGGTATCTCTTCGATTGGTTCATGGTTCCAAACAATGTTATATGGGTCATAGACGCTTCCTTCCACCAAAGCACAAATACCGAAGGGATAAAGAGTCGTTTGATGGTCGGACTGATTATAGAGAGCCCCCTAGATTGTTAACCGGGCAAGAAAGTTACGAGCAAGCACGAGACCTAGATGACATAATTCTTAGTACAGATCTGAGCAAGAAAACCAAGATATATCATGAAACGCGGGGAGACAATTGGAACAAACTTAACATTTTCTTCCGTTTGCCTTATTGGAAATCACTATTATTGAGACATAATTTGGATGTGATGCATATTGAGAAAAATATTTGTGATAGCGTGTTGGGAACAATAATAAATGTGAAAGAGAAGACTAAGGATGGTCCTAAAGTCCGTAAAGACTTACAACTTTTAGGCATAAAATCATGGTTACATCCTATAAATGATGAAAGAGTTGTTCATTATCCAGAAGCGCCTTTCACTTTGACATACGAAAATAAAAAAACGTCTTTGTAAATTTGTTAGATAAATTTAGACCGGTTCGAATAAACCTAACTTAAATAAACTTTCCATGCAGGAACAAGGAACCGGACCGGATGAACAAGAGAACCGACTGAAGAAACCTAACCGGTCAAGCTACCAAACCAATCAAGAGTATTCGGAACATGACCGCACAAAGGAAGAATCGGCCAAAGCTCAAAACCGGAACCATCAAACAGCCGATTATCCACAAGACAAGAATAACCGGAAGAAGTCCGGTTACTTCACTATCAAAAGACATTCGGCCAAGTCAAGAGGCCGACTAGTACAAGAAGATATTTTGGGTATCTGTTGTGAATGATACCAAAGAAACAGACTGAATACTTCCATATCCATGCAAGTCTGAGGAAAGACTGTAGGCTGCAGAAAACAGTACTACCGGATCCTTCTACTTAGGGATAAGCCAGAAAGGAAATCTTCAAAGTACAGACAACTGCCCAAACAGACAGTGCCTACATTGAGTAAAAGACAAACCCGGCAGGTCTGTCTTGCAAACCGGAAGAACAGACCGGCAGGTCTAAGACGACCGCAGGTCTGAAACCCTGAGACACTGAATCACTGCATCTCTGATCAGCCAATCAGATTCAAGGCTTTGAAATATGACCGTTGGCATATTTCACCTATAAAAGGAGGCAGTTGCAGAAGAGTAAATGCGGGACATTAAGCCAGACAAGTGAAGCGTTGAGAGCATTTACTACAAGTGATAACAGTGTGACATTCTAGAAAGCCTAAGTGTTGAAAGTTAAAGTGTGTTCTACAATTTCGGTGTAAATTGTAAGAGTGTTATCGAGCAGAGAATAAGTCTCGATCGGCTTGTATTTGTATTCCTTAGTGAATATCCTTCTCGCGGTTTCGAGAGGAAGGGGTGACGTAGGAGTTTTATCTCCGAACATCCATAAAATCTGTTGTGTTATTTACTTTCTGCCGGCTTCATCATCTGACCGACTAACTTAACTACACCGCTCCAAATCGACTAACTTAACCATACCGAATATCCAGATTACTGAAACCGACCCACCATCTTCAAATCTTCATCATCCGAAACCGATTTCGCCTATCATACAAGTGTGCCGCTTCAACCTGAAAGCAAACCTCTTCCGCGCTTGAACCTAGTTCAAGGGTTTATGACAGGTTGTGTAGTATTGAAACCCCGGTGTTAATCTCTAACCGGATTAACCACCACCCTACGAGTGAGAACCGCTAACCGGTCCAACCCCCGGTCCACCAGCGGCGACCTAGATCCTAACAATTGGTATCAGAGCAGTTAGTTTCAATACTCAAGCAAACATGTATCAGGATAGGCCTCCAATGCTAGAAGGTGATGACTTTGCCAACTGGAAGGCACGCATGCACCTGCACCTAGTCACCTTGGATGATGAAATAGAATTCATTCTAACCGACGGACCGATATTCATTGATAAAGATAGAAAAGAATGGACGGCTGAAGATAGGAGAAGGAACAATCTGGACAACCATGCAAGAAACCGGATCTCCAACAGCGTAGACAGAAACACTTATTGCAAGATCAGAGATTGCAAGACCGCGAAGGAAACATGGAATACGGTCATCCAGATCTTTGAAGGAAATGAAAGAACAAGGGAGAACAAAATAATGATGGCCACACAGAAGTTCGAAAGCATCAAAATGAAACCAGGAGAAACTATGAAGGAATACAGTGACCGGTTCACTGGTGTGCTGGATGAACTAGCAACTCTGGGCAAGAAGTATGAGAGCAAAGAGGTAGTTATGAAGGCTTTGAGATCTCTTCCAAGTACCTGGGATATAAAGACAATGGTAATGAGGGAATCAAAGAGCCTACGTAAGATGAAGCTATACGATGTATTCGAAGATCTAAAGGCATACGAATTCGAAATGAAATCTAGAACCGAAGAGGAAGTCTCGGCCTCAACATCAACCAGAGCATTATTCACATCTACAGAACCGGTTGTACCTGCTCCTGTACACACACCTGCACCGATACCGGTTCCTGCACCCGCACCTATCAGAACAGCCGAACAGTTTACTGAGGACGCCATGGCCATGCTCGCACAGAAGTTTGGGAGGTTCATGAAAAGGAGTCAACCGACAAACAACTACTATGGCGACAAATCCAATATAAGATGCTATAACTGTAACTGTATGGGACACTTTAAGTGGGAATGCAGGAAACCAAGGAGGGACACCCAGAAACCGGACTATCAAAATGACAGAAACAATTATCAACAAACCGGTGAAGGAAGTGAGGTACCGAAAGCACTAATAGCCGACGATGGAGGAAGTCTATGGGCTCGCAGTGACAGTGACGATGAACTCACGTGCCTCATGGCCAATGAGGAACAGGTATTTGACTCTCCCTATGATGAATTTACTAAAGACGAGCTATATGAAGCACTAAATGACATGGTAGAAGAATATAAGAATCTATTGACCATGTTACCTAAACACCTCAACATCAAGACCGACCCCATAGTACCTATCCCAACAGAACCAGAGGTACCCATCATAACCGAACCGGAAGTCATACAACCTGATGATACCCACACCCTAGAAACCGAGTTAGATTCTAAGATCGAACAACCTAGTGAACTAACCGAGGAAGAAAATGCCCGTTTTCAATATACGATGGCCGCCTATAAGAGATCTAGCAACATAGTAAAGGATATGAATAAACACTATAGGCATCCTCGTTGTAAGCGTGGTCTAGGATACACAGGGAATAGCTCTAAAGACCGAAAACCCATAGAGAAAGCAAGGCTTACAAAAGGAAACCTTCCCTTTATAAAATTTCTTAAGAGCACCTGGACAGCCGAAGAAGAGGAAACCGCATATTATAGGGAAGAGAAGCTAAAATACGATTATGTTGGTCCAACCGATTCATGGCTTGACCTTGAGAAAAGAAAAGCCGAAATCCTCAAATATAAGAAAGACTTTCCTGAACCGCGTAGGTCAAACTACAGATCACCGAACCAAAGACGACCACCATTTAGGACATCTGATGGAAAACCGAAATACACCAGACCAAGTGTCAAAAGGACAGTTAAAACCCTAGCAAAGAAGACTGTCCGGTTCATCAAGGTTTGGATACCTAAGGGACTAATCGCATGTGGACCCAAGTAAATGTGGGTACCAAACAGTTGTAAATATGTACATTTTGCAGGATCCAAAGAAACGACTAGGAAACTCCGAATGGTTCTTGGACAGCGGTTGCTCCAGGCACATGACCGGAAATAGCAATTTGCTAATCGACATCAGATCAGTAACCGGTGCTCTAATTACCTTCGGTGACAACTCAAAAGGTAAAACTATGAGCAAGGGTAAGATTGTCCATGGAAACCTAACCATTGATAATGTACTCTTAGTTGAAAACCTACGTTTTAATCTACTTAGTATTAGTCAGATGTGTGATGCCGGATACACGGTAGAATTTCTTAAACATGCATGCTTAGTTAAGGATTCTCAAGGCATTGTATTACTAACCGGAAATAGGATAGGAAACATTTATAAGGTAGACTGGAAAACAAGAGTAGAACATCCTATATGCATGATAGCTAAGACTGATCAAACCTGGCTATGGCATAAGAGACTAAACCATCTAAACATGAAAACCTTAAACTACATTCGCGGTAAAAAGCTAGTTGAAGGTATTCCTGATATAGTGTTTAACCAGGATAAGGTCTGTTCAGCATGCCAGATGGGTAAACAAACTAGGTCATCCTTTAAGAGTAATGGAAATATTCAATCCAGCCGATGCCTAGATCTTCTTCACATGGATTTATTTGGACCGATTCAGGTCATTAGCCTAGGCGGTATGCTTTACACCATGGTAGTTATTGATGATTATTCTAGATATACATGGGTAATATTTCTACCATCTAAACGTGAAACTGTATCAAACCTGATCACACTTCTTAAGCGGTTGCAAAATGAAAAATCAACTCGTATCAACAGCATTCGAAGTGATCGAGGTACCGAATTTACTAATAGTACATTAACTGCATATCTTGATGAATCCGGCATTAGACACGAGTTGTCTAGTGCTAGGACTCCTCAACAAAATGGCCTGGCCGAGAGAAGAAACCGGACTCTCAAGGAAGCCGCACGGTCTATGATAGCCGATTCCGGCATTGCTCAGAAATTTTGGGCTGAGGCTATCAACACTGCATGCCATACACAAAACCGGTCTTTGATTAACAGATTTCACAACAAAACACCGTATGAGGTTTATTTTAACAGAGTTCCTAAACTCAAGTATCTCAGGATTTTCGGTTGTAAATGTTATATTCATATAAATGGTAAAACCCAACTCACCGCTTTTGATGCAAAGACCGATACCGGCATCATGCTTGGATACTCGGCAGTGAGTAAAGCATATAGAGTATATAACAATAGAACTGCAACCATGGAGGAAACAATTCACGTTGTTTTCGATGAATCGGTTGAAAGCAATACTGCTTCATGCTTTGATCTACACAACATACTGGAAAATAACGATATTCATTCTGATAGTGAAGATGAGACTCCGGTCTTCAGGCGGTTTGTCCATGACCTAATGGGTAACATCGATACCCAGCCGGATCAAGCTGTTTCACAACAGGAAGCTGACACTTCGGTCCAATCCGAGGGAGTCGGTCGGTTTGACAATCTCGGTCAACCTACCGACATGTCTAGCCTTGGTCAAGTTACCGGTAATTTGGTAGACAACCCTGAACTGAATCTCAGAAGAAACAGTAAACATCCTCCTGAGCAAATTATAGGTGACCCTTCAGAACCTGTTCGAACTAGGAGTCAACTTCTGGAAGGATATTTTAACTCTGCTTTTATATCCCAGATTGAACCGAAAAGAATAGATGAAGCATTGTCAGATCCGGATTGGATCTTGGGAATGCAAGAAGAGCTAAACCAGTTCGAGAGTAGTAAAGTCTGGTACTTAGTTCCCAGACCGAAAGATCAATCGGTCATAGGAACAAGATGGGTATTCAGAAACAAACTCAATGAAGACGGTTTGGTCACGAGGAACAAAGCCAGATTAGTGGCTCAAGGTTACAAACAGGAAGAAGGCATTGACTTTGAAGAGTCATTTGCTCCTGTAGCCAGAATTGAAGCCATTAGGATTTTTCTAGCTTTTGCGGCTTTCAAAAACTTTAAAGTTTTTCAAATGGATGTTAAAAGTGCATTTCTGAACGGTGACCTACGTGAAGAAGTGTACGTTGAACAACCACCCGGTTTCAAAAACGCTGCATTTCCAAACCATGTATACCGGCTAAATAAAGCTTTATACGGTCTAAAGCAAGCACCTAGGGCCTGGTATGATACGCTAACCGCATTTCTATTAGAGCATGATTTCACCATCGGTTCGGTGGATAAAACTTTGTTTAAGTTTTAGAAGAAGGAACATATCCTACTTGTTCAAATTTATGTAGATGATATTATTTTCGGTTCCACCGATCCAAAGCTTTGCGACAAGTTCTCAAAAATAATGACTGACAAATTCGAAATGAGCATGATGGGAGAATTAAGTTTCTTCCTAGGTCTTCAGGTTAAACAACTCAAGGAAGGAACATTCATCAGTCAACCTAAGTATACAAAGGAGCTGCTAAAGAAATTCGGTATGGACACCTGCTCCTCGGCGGCTACTCCAATGAGCTCATCAATTAAACTGGACAGGGACGATGAAGGCCAATCAGTAGATCAGATTGCGTACCGAGGCATGATCGGTTCCCTATTGTATCTAACAGCGAGTAGACCGGACATCCTGTTTACAGTTGGTGTGTGTGGGAGATTCCAAGCAAATCCAAAGCAATCCCACTACACAGCCGCAAAGAGGATACTGAAGTATCTGAAAGGCACTCCTGATGTCGGTCTGTGGTACCCAAAAGACTCATCCTTTAATCTAACAAGCTACTCAGACGCAGATTATGCAGGGTGCAAGATCGACAGGAAAAGCACCAGTGGAACATGTCAGTTCCTAGGTGACCGACTGGTGTCATGGCACAGCAAGAAACAGACATCGGTGGCTACATCAACCGCGGAGGCTGAATACCTGGCGGCCGGAAGCTGCTGCTCTCAACTCCTCTGGATCCAACAGCAGCTGAAGGACTTCGGTATCATAGCCGAAGAGTCCCCGATTTTCTGTGACAACACAAGTGCCATAGCGATCACCTACAACCCGGTTCTCCACTCCAGAACCAAGCACATCGACATAAGGCATCATTTCATTCGGGAGCATGTCACGCTGAAGCATATCCGGCTGGAATACGTACCGACCGATCAACAAGTAGCCGATATCTTCACGAAGCCGCTGCAGGAAGCTAAGTTTTCTCAATTTAGACTTACTCTCGGCTTAACCGATATTAGCCAAATCCTTCCAAAGGATACTTAAAGGGAAATCGGTTCAGACAGACAAATCGGTAATTCTTCCTAAGATGTTGAACTTTGAATCTTCGGGGTGTTTGTGGAAGAACTGCCCAGTCTATCAGATAGAGTAAACCGACCGGCTACTTGGTGCATGCACCATGTAACCGCATCGGGATGAACAACTGATACCTGACCGGTTCAGAAGAAGGCTACCCCAGATTATTTGAATTTCATACAAAAGAGGAATAGTTATCAAAGGTTAAAGGTCTCTGTTCTGCATCATTGCCTTTTCAGAATAAACCTGGTCGCGCCTAAAAAGACGTGAAGATCTTTTGATATCTTTCACAGTCCAGGCCTATGACCGACACCTAGACCTGCAAAACTGCCTATTTTATGCAAAGATTCTTATCCTGCGGTTAATACATATCATCTCATTTAATGCCCGGATAATAGGTTAGCCCCAAAACCAGTATTTAAAGGAAGCACTCACTCACCAAAACACTCACAAAAACAAAACACTCTCTCTATCACTAAGGCAAAAATGTCTCAGTTCACAAATATCCTTCAGGTTGATTTTGAGTCGTGCTCCAACACCGATCATTACGACATCTATAAAATGATAAAATCCTTGGAGGATACCGGCCTCCAATACTTCCTTGATGATAAACTCACCATTTATCCTGGGTCTGTTCTGGAGTTTTTCCAAAATGCCAGAGTGTTCAGAGGAACACCACATTTTGACACCCACATTCAATCTAAAGTGGGGGGTATTCTCTTTGACTTCACCGAGCAAGACTTCGCCCGGTGCTTCGGCTTGCCCAAACAAGGGCTAACCGATCTTAACCCCCCGGCCAACTTAAAGGCCGAGGTCTCACACAACCTAGCCCGGTCGAATGAGCCGGTGGATGACCACGGCAGCAAGGCCCACTTGAGAGCTGAATATCAGCTACTCAACGACGTGTTAGGAAGGGGCATCTTGGGAAAAGATGTCACTAACACTTACTGCGTGGCGGTTTTCAATATGATGACGGCCATTGTCACCGGTGCGCCGGTGAACTGGTCCAGAGTGCTGTTTGACGTCCTTATTTGGATAATCGGCACCCGGTCAGTGGCCCTCATTCCCCAAGTAAGCCGACTTCTTGAAGAGCTTGGCGTCCCGACCTGTCCCGGCGAAGGTCTAAACCATGCTCAGGTGCTCACAAGGGAAGCAACTGATTCATTCTATGAACAGTTTGAGAGAGAATGGAGGAGGGGGAACTTCAATCTCCCTCAAGATTTCAATCCCCGCGCCCGCTAGGTCACTCCTTCCTGCATCCGGTCGTTTTGCAGCATGTACCGGATGCATCCTTAACCAACTCAAATCTGATCATATCGGCTTCATCCATGTCTACTTCGGTTCTATTTGTGTTTTTCATTTCTGTATGCCATGTTTCGGCTTTATCTCTACCATTTTCGGTCTCTATCTAATCAATATCGTTATGTGTTAAATGCAATTAATGAGATAATCCCAAATTAATGAGATAACTCCCAACCACCCGAACATTTAATATCCAACCGAACCGGTTACTTCTCAACTAACACTTACCTTGGGTTTTGCAATTTGCTCCTTCCCCATGCATCTTGAAAAGGGAAAGATTCTCTTCCTTAATAAAACAAAACTGACCATCAATGCTCAGAATTTCCCTCCAAAACCGATCCTATATAAGGAGTCATCCTCCTCTCATTCTATCACATTCATAAGAGCAAAATCACTTGTATTCCTCTTGAATCTCTCTTCCAATACCGAAATCATGCCGAGTCGAACTCTGGGAAACTTTCTAAGCGTCGATTTCGACTCATGTCTGGCAGAATGGGACTATGACCATCCAAAGAAAAACATGTTCGAATGTCTTATTGATACCGGACTTCAAACCTTTCTCGAAGAATCCGGTCCTGTACTGATTGAGGATGTCAAGGCATTCTTCAGAAGTGCCTGCATCAGGGGCGACTACATTGTCTCTACAGTACGGGACCACACCTTCTGGCTTGATGAAGCCGAATTTGCCATCCTTTTCAATCTGCCCAAAGAAGGGTTCTCTGATTTCCCGACTATGGAGGGACTTGATGCATTCTACTATGGACTACTCTGCTCTGCAACTCTTGATCCGGTGGAAACCTACGGGTTAAAAACCCGTCTCTGTCGTAGTGCTCAGCTACTTCTTGAGATTGTCACTCGGTCCATTCTGTGTCAATCCCCAAATCAGCGGTATTCATAGAACACCTATAACATCATGACCCACATCTACCACAAAACGACCATCAATTGGTCAGCGGTCCTCTTTCAAAACTTGAAGAACATGGTGCTGACCAAGAAAGGTCTCGGTTATGCACCTCACATCAGCAAGTTGATTCTCAAGTACCGGCCAGAGTTTGGACCGGGTACACCTGCTTCCCACTCAAACATTCTTGATGCAGATGCGGTGGAAGAGAAATTTTCCAGAATGGTGCTTACTTTTTAAGTGCTTATCTTTTGTGTCATTCTATCGGTTTTCTCTATGCACTCTTTAGTATCGGTCTCTTGAATAAAATTTCGTTTGAGTTTCAATGACCGCTTCTCTTTATTCTTTGCGCATTTATCTAAGTAACCGAAAATTAACTCGTTCTTATCCGGTTTCATAAAATCTGATTACAACTGTTAATCAAAATGTCTGATTAGACTTAGAAACCGATCATTCATTCGGTCTCAAAGGAAAGAATGCGTCATCCATGACATAGGCTAAGGGTTTTGGAGGGAAATCTCCCGCCCAAAGTTGCCGCCCACCTTTTCACACTTAACCGCCCATAGTTTGGCGCACTTTCATCTAGGAGGGAAAATTCCCGCTCTTTCATGATGGGACGGTTGGGCTTCCAAACCGTGACTATAAAAGGGGGCCTTCGGTCATTTCTTTCATTCTCACGCGAATTCACTTTATCTCTCTAACTTTTCTAAACTCTTTGAAGCCGTTTTCTCTCATTCTCAAACTCTTCAACATGGGTCGTGATTCGGCGCTGTTCAAACTATACTCTCAAGTGGATTTCGAGGAAATCCGGCAGAATGGGACGACCGAAGCGAAGGACGTTATTGATAAGCTGATTAAAACCGGTCTGGGATATTTCCTAGACGGTCCTCACGTAATTTATAAGGAAGCGGTCGAAGAATTCTTCAACACCGCAAGCGTCTCCTACGACAGGATCATCGCAACGGTTTGCGGTTCCCAAATAGAGATCACCGAAGCTTTGGTGGCCGAAAGCTTGCGTCTCCCAACTGGCCAGGATGCAAAGGCAGAAATAGACAATGACACCTTTGAGATAGCGTGCCACTTTTTATCGGCAACCACTGAGCCGATCACGACATCCGGAAGTAAAAACATGCTAAAGCCGGAATATATCCCGGCATGTGACGTTTTCGCCAGGGCGATACTGGCAAGGGGAGGAAACTTCAGCAACCTCACCAAAGACAAAATTAAGATGATAATCGGTCTGCTGGAAGGAAAAGAGGTTAACTGGGCAAGAGCAGTGTTCGGCAACCTCATGGACATGGTGAAACCGGATTCAACCCGGTCATGGGGATATGCCGTGCCCCTCGGTAAGATCTTCATTCACTTAAAACTCAACGTCGGTCCCGGTGTTGCGTTAGCAAACCGTTGCATCATTCGATCGAGGCAATTTCTTCCAAGAACGCAGTCGGCCTCCAGTTCCACAGGTGGCCGAAAGAAGAAGGCCGCAAAGAAAGATGCCCCGGCAAAAGCAAAGACCGGAGGTAAGAGGAAAGAAAAGATAACCTTCGCAGACCCGCCACGACAAACAGAAGATGAGGAGTGGGCCCCTGAGGAAACCGAAACGGAAAAGACCGATGATAGAACGGTCAACGACGACGATCATTCGGCTCGGAGTCCGAATGATGCCGAACAAAGCACTAATCCTGAGACCACCGAGGGTGAAGACGGGGTTGATGAAGGAGACAATGATGAAGGCCACAACAAGGAAGAGGCCGACGAGGCCGAGGCCGAAAGATTAGCCCAGAAAATCTTTCAGGGCATAAACAAGCGAGACGAGGACGTTATAGACCTATATTTGGAGTGGCATGAGCACCGCTTCAACACAAAATATAAAAACATCCTACCGACCTTCCCGCAACAGAATTGCATCGACAGATTGGAGGAGGTAGAGGACATGATCTTACGCCTCACAAAATCCAAAACAATTCAGGAGGTACAATGCCGAACTTGTCTCCTGATACCGAGAAGCCATATTCGGAAACTAAAAAGGCGTATCAGGAAGATTAAGGAAGAATATGCCGAGGGGGATCGGTGTGTACCGTAGCGCCGAGAGCTTTAACAAAGCTTGAAAAGGGCAAACTGGAAATACGTCAAGAAATAGAGCAGCTGGAAGCAATATGCAACCAAAAGCAAGTACCGGTCTATACTGCTCCGGTAATCGAAGAATTTCCAGTTAACAGTCAAACACCTTCAAGGGAAGTTGAGGAATCGATACCGACATTGGGAGTTGAGGTTCCAAACTTAGAAGATGCGGTTCCAAACCTGGAAGATGCGGTGCCGAACTTAGAGGATGCGGCACAATTAGAACCTCCAAATGAAGAGGATGCACAGTTAAATCTCGATGAAAGAGCCGATCCTGACCCCACCGAGCAATCAACGCCTCCTCCGCCACCGGAAGTCACCACTTCAGTCCCTCCTCAAGAATGGATTGATGACCGACTTCAAAAGTTTGAAGCATCAGTTTCGGAGCGGGTTGAGGACCGACTTCAGCAGCTTGAAACATCCATTTCAGAGCGGATCGATGAACGCGTACAAGTACACGAAGTGTCCAAGTTTCAACCGCTCAAGGATAGATGCGATAACATATTTGATTCGGCCCTGCAGTTCACCGATGTGACAAAACAGCTTCTGGAGCAACATCAAGCACGCCTAGCAGAACTCAGCACCGGGTTGTGGGAAGAGGCCGGTGAGCGCGAAAATTGTGTTCAGCGAACCGCGGCTCTGGAGGCTATGACCTCGGACTTAAAGAAGGATTTCGAACGGGTCGACCAGACAATCGACCGGGTCTCGGTACTGGAAAAGAAAAACGAAGATCTCGTGACCGAAGTAAAGGCCCTTACCGAACAGATGGCTGAAATTCTAAAGGCTAAGGAGAACGCAGATGCCGCGGCTATAGAGGCTGATGCTCTAGTGGCTAAAAGGGTCCAGGATGCGCTGGATGCCGAAGCTAGCAAGAATAAGGGGGCGCCGCGATCGTCTCAACTAACCGAAGCAGATTTGGAAACCGAAAGAATAAGAAGAGCCGAGGCCTTATACCCAGGGTATGCCGAGAAAGTGGCCAGTCAGGCTGCGGAGGATGCTGCACGGTTGGAAAGGGAGGCGCGAAGGCTGGCGGGCTATGCAACGGAAAACGAGAAAAAGAAGAAGGCGGCCGCCTCCGCTTCAGAACCGAAAAAGAGAAAGAGGGTGGCCTCTAAGAAAGTTCGGATAGTCGAGATGCTAAATGAAATATCTGACCCGGTTGCTACGGGTACTTCGCAGCAAGCCGACCTAGTCGAGGATGAAGTCGAGGAACAACTGCGGTCCCGATCGAAAAGACAACGATCCTCCCAACAGACCAGGCAACCGCAACCGACGAAAAAGAAGAGTGCCTATGATTTCACGGATTCTGAATAGGGACTATCCTTCCTTTTCTTATTTGCCTTAGAATTCATGCTTTGTCTTTTCCGGTTACCTATAAATATATAAAGTTATTTTTGAATCCGGCCTTATTTTGCATTTCTACTTGATTTTGATAATTTTAAATAAAATAATCAAAAAGGGAGAAATTGTTAGATAAAAGATAAAGACTCTTCCAAAACTTCTCTCTCAAAATTTTTCAAAAATTGTCCAAGTCTTCTTCAAAAACCGGCCAAACAAAACAACCGGCCTACGGTTGCAAACTTACATGATTTTGATAATTTTAAATAAAATAATCAAAAAGGGAGAAATTGTTAGATAAATTTAGACCGGTTCGAATAAACCTAACTTAAATAAACTTTCCATGCAGGAACAAGGAACTGGACCGGATGAACAAGAGAACCGACTGAAGAAACCTAACCGGTCAAGCTACCAAACCAATCAAGAGTATTCGGAACATGACCGCACAAAGGAAGAATCGGCCAAAGCTCAAAACCGGAACCATCAAACAGCCGATTATCCACAAGACAAGAATAACCGGAAGAAGTCCGGTTACTTCACTATCAAAAGACATTCGGCCAAGTCAAGAGGCCGACTAGTACAAGAAGATATTTTGGGTATCTGTTGTGAATGATACCAAAGAAACAGACTGAATACTTCCATATCCATGCAAGTCTGAGGAAAGACTGTAGGCTGCAGAAAACAGTACTACCGGATCCTTCTACTTAGGGATAAGCCAGAAAGGAAATCTTCAAAGTACAGACAACTGCCCAAACAGACAGTGCCTACATTGAGTAAAAGACAAACCCGGCAGGTCTGTCTTGCAAACCGGAAGAACAGACCGGCAGGTCTGAGACGACCGCAGGTCTGAAACCCTGAGACACTGAATCACTGCATCTCTGATCAGCCAATCAGATTCAAGGCTTTGAAATATGACCCTTGGCATATTTCACCTATAAAAGGAGGCAGTTGCAGAAGAGTAAATGCGGGACATTAAGCCAGACAAGTGAAGCGTTGAGAGCATTTACTACAAGTGATAACAGTGTGACATTCTAGAAAGCCTAAGTGTTGAAAGTTAAAGTGTGTTCTACAATTTCGGTGTAAATTGTAAGAGTGTTATCGAGCAGAGAATAAGTCTCGATCGGCTTGTATTTGTATTCCTTAGTGAATATCCTTCTCGCGGTTTCGAGAGGAAGGGGTGACGTAGGAGTTTTATCTCCGAACATCCATAAAATCTGTTGTGTTATTTACTTTCTGCCGGCTTCATCATCTGACCGACTAACTTAACTACACCGCTCCAAATCGACTAACTTAACCATACCGAATATCCAGATTACTGAAACCGACCCACCATCTTCAAATCTTCATCATCCGAAACCGATTTCGCCTATCATACAAGTGTGCCGCTTCAACCTGAAAGCAAACCTCTTCCGCGCTTGAACCTAGTTCAAGGGTTTGTGACAGGTTGTGTAGTATTGAAACCCCGGTGTTAATCTCTAACCGGATTAACCACCACCCTACGAGTGAGAACCGCTAACCGGTCCAACCCCCGGTCCACCAGCGGCGACCTAGATCCTAACAAAATTCTTGAAAGATCTCAAGTTGCCTAATGGTTTTTGCTCAAATATCGGCGGTTGTGTAAATTTGGAAGAGAAAAGGATTTCGGGATTAAAGAGTCATGATTGTCACATTTTGTTGGAATATTTTATTCCTTTAGAAACTCGTGGATTACTTCCAGATAATGTGTATGATGAATTAGTAAATTTGTCTCGGTTCTTTCGGTTGTTGTGTGCTTCAAAGAGTTGATTCAAGAGGACCTCGAACAATTGTACATGGATATTACATTGACACTTTGCAAATTTGAAATGATTTTTACGCCATCAATCTTCGACATCATGATGCATCTCCCGGTTCACTTGTCATTTGAGGCTTTGCTTGGGGGACCTATTCAGTATCGATGGATGTATCCGTTTGAACATTACATGGGTACAATGAAAAGATATTTGCGGAATAATAATCACTCTGAAGCCTCTATAAGCAAGAGCTATCTTGTAAATGAGAGTATTAGTTTATGTGCCAGGTATATGGAGGAAGAAGAGCAAGAAAATGCACAAACTGAAATCTCGGGTATTTCAATATTTGCATCGTTGGAAGACCTATCTAATGGAAAAATATACAACTTGGATTATATTGATCGAGTGACAGCTCATTCTTACATTTTGAAAAATTACCCCGAAGCAGAACTTTTTTACATGTAAGATTCTATCTTGCTTTTACTAATTAGCATTAAAGAGTATGTTATTTAATATTCGATCTATTTGCAGAGATTATATGCAGTATTGCAATAACAACGAGTCCCATGGAGAAACGTTTGTCGCCTATTTCAAGCATCGAGTGAGTAAATTATAAACCATATATCCTAACTATTTTTATTCATTTTAACAACTTCATTTCGGGTATATATACAGGTCGCTCAATTAGCAGAATTTAACGATATATCAAGAGACCTCAAGATCTTAGGAGAAGGTCCAAGTATGTACTCGTCTATGTATGTTTGGTGTAAAGTAAACGGATACAAATTCTGTACAGAAAAACACGACGAAGGTTTGACCACTCAAAATAGTGGGGTGGTTATTGAGGGGTACAACGGGTCTGAAACTATGTCATACTACGGAGTTTTAACGGATATAATCGAAGTACAATACTTTTTTCACAAACGAGTTGTTTTATTCAAGTGTAAGTGGTTTGATACACACTCGGGAGAACTAGGAGTGAAAGTGGATAAATATGGCTTCGTAAGTGTAAATGTAAACCGAATTTTAAAAACTCAAAGTCAAGACCCGTATATATTGGCGAGTCAAGCAAAACAAGTATTCTACGCCCCTGATATGTAAGCTTGACCCGGTTGGAAGATTGTGACAAAAATAAAACCGCGGTTTACAAATATGTAGTTCAGATTAATTAATTAGGTAGATTTATGTTCTTTACTTTATATTCGTTCTTATTACTACTTGATCTAAATTATTCCCTCATTTATTAATGGTATGCATTAAAATGTCTGAAGGTAGTAAAGAACCTTGGTGGAGTATGAGGAAAACACCCAGCAAATTGTTAAAGCCATACGAGAACTTACTTGCCCAATCAGAAAACTTAAGGCTCCGAGAATCGTCTTCTAGAGACGAACCACCTATTGTTGTGGTCTCGATAGCTACTGCTCCCCCAGCAGACGAGGATGTTGAGGCTACTGAGGCCGAAGAGTTTGTAGAGAGTACGTTTGCTAATATGGGGGATGATGACGATGAGGCTGAAGACGAGGGTCTCGAGGAGCCTCACGAGGAGGATGACGAGGAGGAGCACGGTTCCACTCCCGACCCATCATCGACAGGTAACTTGTTTTCGAATTAGTTATTGTTTGAATTGATTCACATATCCAATTATGAATTTGATAATTTTGAAGAATTTTCTGCCCGCAAGAGACGGGGGAAGAACAAGAATATTGCGCTGTCTAAGAGGGTAGCGGGGACAAGGATTCCTCTTACTTTTAGAGAGGTAGATGGGAGGCCAGGCGGTGCTGACGTGGGAAGAACACGGTGGTCTAGACATGTGGGGTCGATTATCCAGGACCCCTCAGCCGTCTCACACCGTCTTCTAAAGTGGAAGGCATTAAGTGCGGACCAATTGGATTCACTTTGTACTGCTATCAAGGTAATAATTATTACTTAATTATACATTATTCATTAAAAAATTATTTTTAACATTTGAATATTTTTTTTCAAGATCCGTTCGAAGCTACTAATGGTTCTATTGATTCATTTCGAAAGACCGAATTGGGACACGCCAAGCAGATATGGGATAGATGGCGGTCGGATTTGAACAAGGCATATATCCGCGTCCATAAAGGAGACGCGGCGGCGGTACTGGCTAATCCTCCACCAGACTACGATCGAGATGATTGGGAGTTTGTGTGTCGCAACCATTTCTTCACGGAAAAATTTAAAGTACGGTTTTATAAATTATAAAATTTGATATTAATTAATCTAACTTCATTTTTTATTTCAAATACAGCAAAACAGTCGTACAAATATAATTAACAGGAAGAAGCTAAAATTCTCACATCATACGGGAAGTAGACCGTTTGCACAAATTGAAGAAGAGTTGGTAAGTACATTATTTGTAATAACTTAATCTAAAGATTGTTATTAATTATATAAATCATTTATTTCAACAAACGATTGAAATGGGACGGACACCGTCTGTCATTGAAGTATTCAAGAGGATCCGTACCCCAAAACCGACAAAAGAAAACCCAACACCCGTCCCGGACGAACACGTGCAAGAGAAAATTGTAAGTGAATTGAATATGCCTAGTTTTTTATTATAGAAATGATACTTTATTTCAATTGTGCAGGTTGAGATGGAGGAGGTTCTTAGTAACGAACCTGGAATATCTGATTTTGAATTGACGGAGAGGGTGTTCGGACAACAAAAACACGGGGGAGTGTTCTGAATGGGATCAGGCGTCTAGCCCACACACTTTCGTGAGGATCGTCGAAGTGGAAACAGTTCACAACGAAACAATGAGCGATTGTATGAAAGGAATCAAAGATTGACGCTCAAACTAGAGGAATTGGAGAAGAGGGACGAAGAAAGAATGCGCATAATCAATGAAATGCAAGCGGAAAAGGAAGCAACAAATGCAAGAATAGAGAGGGAGAAGTTAGAAATGAATGCAAGAATGGAGAGCGTCGAATTATTTATGAGGCAATATCAACAATCACCTCCTCCCCCACCAGCTAATTCTAGTACGTTTTGATATGTTGTTTCGATTGAAATCATGTTTTGATTAGTAGTTGTTTCGATTTGAATTTATAACAGATTGTTCGGATGATTAGTTTGGTTGCGAATTTTGTAATGATAATGATCATTTAATGTATGTGTCATTTTTTTATTATTGATATATTGGTTTGGCTGAACAGGTTTTGGTTGCGAGCAAAATAATCGGCATATTTTGTAAATTTTACAGAAAAAAACCGAAAGTAATATTGAAATCTTTCATTTTTTCTTCAAATGGAAAAACCGTGAGTTATATGAAAACTTTCGTTTTTTCCATTTGAAAAAAAACCGAGAGTTAATTAGAAAACTCTCGGTTTTTCCCGTGGGAGTATAACTGAAAGTTTTCTAATTAACTCTCGGTTTTTCCATTTGAAGAAAATCGAGAGTTAATTGGAAAACCTTTGGTTTTTCCCTCAGAAGTAAAACCGAAAGTTTTCTAATTAACTTTTGGTTTTACAATTGAAGAAAACCGAGAGTTAATTTGAAAACTCTCGGTTTTACACCTACGGGAAAAACCGAGAGTTTTTTAATTAACTCTCGGTTTTCCATTTGAAAAAAACCGAGAGTTAATTGGAAAGCCTTCGGTTTCTCCCTTAGGAGTAAAACCGAGAGTTATTTGTAAAACTTTCGGTTTTTCTCTCTGTGGAAAAACCGAAAGTTTTTCAATTAACTTTCGGTTTTACTCTAGGGTATTTAAACCGAAAACTCTACGATATCTCTCGGTAAACGCCCAATTGTTTTTAACGAAAGAGTCAATACCGAGGGATGGCGAGAGTTACCAAAACTTTCGGTAATGTGTCTATACCGAAAGTTATAGGGTCAAAACTGAGAGTCTTTACTCTCGTTTTTTACCCCTTTTTCACCAGTGATCAATCTGATAGTGATAAGTAAATCCTAAACTATGACTCAGAAAATTAAAATTAATGACATATGTACGATTTATTGAATACAAATTAAAATGAGTTTATGTACACGAACAAAACTTTTTAACGAACGGACTGTCGGAGAAGTCCTCAAACTCTGACAGTTCCATGCCAAGATACTCATTATGGAACTTATGGCTGAATAAAGTGAGCTACTAGCTAGAACCCTTTGTGAAGAGTCAGAATTTTGTGAGGAAATAGAAGATACGGGATGATCAGAGTTTGATGAGAAAGAAATTATTGATGAGAGTGAAAGTAAATCATGTCTTAATATAGAAATATCCACTAAACTTGATTCACATACATCTGATTTTCTCTCCTTGGTTGATGTTAACCTCCATATATTGCGGCTAATAAATCTCCTAGTTAGTAGTTTGGTGTCAACGAACCAATATCTCATTTTTTTTCCATGAATGGCTGATTTGATTAAAAAACTCTTTGAGTTTCTTTTTTTTTAAGGCCGTTTACCTGGGTAACTCTCTTCATAAATCAATGCACGATCTTTTGTCTGTTTTAGAGATATAATTTCATCCAAATTAGAGATGAGTGATGATATAGTGATGACACCTCGTAATAGGAGATTATTTGGGGTTTTGTCGTATGAGTGTGGTATTTGATGTTAGTGGGGTTATGAAAGAGTTTGTGGTATGTTGGGTTGGTGAAGTTAGTGAAATTGTCTAAGGTAAGTTGAGTTGGATTAGGTTATGTAGGAATGTATTGTGGGTGGGCTTAGATGATGAGGCTCTATTAAATGTGGTAGTTGTTTTTATAGAAATCCATTAGGAGGAAGGCCCAAGTTTAGGTAATCCTTTTGTGTAATAATATTTGACCTCTCATTAATTTAACTAGCATGTATCCCGTGCATTTGCACGAGTGATAATATAAAAAACCGTGAAAAAATATTACGGTAAAATTTTTATGGGCGGGTCAACCCACAATCCGACCAAAGTATCCATTTACTCTCATATATATCCAAATTAACCACAGCTCTCAACTCGTCAATCCGGACACTTTAAAAATTAAGTATCATTATATATATATAGATTAGTTAGTTAAAAAGTTAAACTTATATTGTTAAAATGTCATGCGTTTATCAAAATTTGGGTTGAATTTGAAATATAAAGTGTTATTAGCCTAATTGGTTAAAAGGTTGTACTTGTTTTGTTAGGTTGCAAGTTCGAACTATACTTATAACATTTTTAATTTTATTTTTAACCGTTTTAAGTTTATGGGCGGGTCAACCCACAATTCGACCCAAGTATCCATTTACTCTCACATATATCCAAATTAACCACAGCTCTCGACCCGGTAATCCGGACACTTTAAAAATTAAGCATCATTATATATATATATATAGATTAGTTAGTTAAATAGTTGAACTTATATTGTTAAAATTTCTTGCGTTTATCAAATGTTAGGTTGAATTTAAAATATAAAGTGTTATTAGCCTACTTGGTTAAAAGGTTGTATTTGTTTTGTTAGGTTGCAAGTTCGAACTATACTTATAACATTTTTAATTTTATTTTTAACCGTTTTAAGTTTATGGGCGGGTCAACCCACAATTCGACCCAAGTATCCATTTACTCTCACATATATCCAAATTAACCACAGCTCTCGACCCGGTAATCCGGACACTTTAAAAATTAAGCATCATTATATATATATATATAGATTAGTTAGTTAAATAGTTGAACTTATATTGTTAAAATTTCTTGCGTTTATCAAATGTTAGGTTGAATTTAAAATATAAAGTGTTATTAGCCTACTTGGTTAAAAGGTTGTATTTGTTTTGTTAGGTTGCAAGTTCGAACCATACCTATAACATTTTTAGTTTTATTTTTAACCGTTTTAAATTTATGGGCGGGTCAACTCACAATCCGACTCAAGTATTAATTACTCTCACATATATCAAAATTAACCACAGCTCTCGACCCGGCAATCCGGACACTTTAAAAATTAAGCATCATTATATATATATATATATATATTAGTTATTTAAAAAGTTGAACTTATATTGTTAAAATGTCACGCGTTTATCAAAATTTGGGTTGAATTTAAAATATAAAGTCTTATTAGCCTAGTTGGTTAAAAGGTTGTACTTATTTTGTTAGGTTGCAAGTTCGAACCATACCTATAGCATTTTTAATTTTATTTTTAACCGTTTTAAGTTTATGGGCGGGTCAATCCACAATCCGACCCAAGTATCCATTTACTCTCACATATATCCAAATTAACCATAACTCTCGACCCGACAATCCGGACACTTTAAAAATTAAGCATAATTATATATATATATATTGTTCATTTCGTTTGACTGAGATATAAGTATTGAATATTTATTTCCCCTCATTAATTACAACTGTTTTAGCCGTTACAATGGAAGTGGGTGCCTGAAAGTTACACTTTCAAAAAGGATGACGACGAACTCATCGGGATTCCAAACCATTG
The DNA here is from genome assembly GCF_907164915.1 of Impatiens glandulifera. Lineage (NCBI taxonomy): Eukaryota > Viridiplantae > Streptophyta > Magnoliopsida > Ericales > Balsaminaceae > Impatiens > Impatiens glandulifera. The sequence continues at coordinate 93,987,309 of NC_061862.1, forward strand.
TGAACGCATCCATGGACCATACAAATTCTTTCTCATATCTTGTTTAGAACTTTCACAGTTGATCACATTATGGTCTAAACGTACACACACAACAAAAATCACTCAAACGAATTCATAGGATGATTGAAACCATCAATAGAGAATGTTGTTTCTCACCAGAAAGAAGTCTTGTCATAGTGGTTTTATTGTATCAATAATAATTCTGCATTTGATGAAGTGATCCATATTGTATGTAACTTTTACCCATCAAATTTAGGCTCAATCTACTTAGAATTGTGGTATATTGTGCTCGTTTTTTAGAGTAGTAGGAAATGTATATATATGAATAGTTAGTGGAGTAAATATGAAGTCGAGTTCATATCTACAAAATTCAATTCTTTCAATTTTACCAAATGATTATTCCCTCTCACAAGGGGAGGGGCAATCTTGTAAATAAAAGAAAACTTTATTTTTATTTATAAGATTGCCCCTCTCCTTGTGAGGGGAACCGTGGAGCACAATCATTTGGTAACAGAGAATCTGTTCCATCTTATTTTGGGATCCTCTATTATCAAATGATTGTGGGCAATCTTGTAAATAAAAGAATTTTTTTTATTTACAAGATTGTCCCTCTCATTGTGAGAGGGAACCGGGGAGCATAATCATTTGGTAGCAGAGGATCTGCTCCATTTTCTTTACTGATTATGTCTACTTCTTTCTTTTCATAAGTAAATTGTGGAATGAAATGACAAAACTTCCACCAGAATATATTAATAGATAAGAACTTGCTAGTTGAACCGGATCACGTGTCCTTTACATCGTCCTGATGATCCGATGGATGTCATTAGCAAACTATCTAATAAGCCTAATAGATCTCTGGAATTGGATTTCCTCGGACTGAGAATGTGCATTTCGAACGGATACGGATTTGGAGTAGTGGTCTCTTCCTGTTAAGCATAGAAGACACATGCCATCCCAAATCTAGTTTTTGGAAGGCTTGTTATCATTTTTGTTTTTTTCCTGAGAAAATAAAGTGAACATCATAAGGGATGGGATTGAAATTGTCTTGAAATGAAGGGGGCAAAATATGATTTTATTTTTGTTAATGGAATTAGATGAATCTATCCTCTCTCCTTTTAAGGTTAATGCGGGGAGAATGACAAAAGAACAGACATTTATAGAAAGAGAACTCGATGAAGACGGTGAAGAGGCAGAGAAGACATAAGAAGAGAAAAGCAAGTTATCTTCCTTTACTTCTTTCTTTTGTGGATTTTAGAACTCACCACAGTCACATTAAGTTATCTTCCTATGAAAAAACAACAACTTGGTTTAGCTTGGTACCTTCGATTCAGCTGAAGACGCTGCTCGAACCAAGACTAATTTCCCAAACCAACACTAATTTTTCAAACAACCTCGCTAAGCCTTATATAGGCGTGTCATCGTCCGTGAAAAACCCTCACGTATTACACGGCCAAGTAGGGGTGAGAATTGAGTGAATTAATTCAAAATTCAATTTTAATGTAATATATTTTAGTCTTTTTTCGTATCACTTCAACAACTTTTTTTTTAGATTTGAAAATTTTAATTATAACATTAAAATATTTTAATAAAAATAATAAATTATATATATATATATATATATATATATATATATATATTAGTTTGGATTGTCCAAACCATATTCAATCCATATTAGTTTGGATTGTCCAAACCATATTCAATCCAATTCATATCCGATTCGTATTAATTTATAAAATGGTTTAGATTACGGATTGGATTAATATAGTTTGGATTTAATTCGAATTGGACAAAACGGATTTGATTTACCCGTTTGCTCACCCTACCGCTAAGCCTTATAGGAGATTAGAGTCTAGATGCAGTTATTGCTACGGTGGAGGAGGTGATATTGAGGATGGTGCGAAAGTAAATGATGTGTTTAGACTGTAAGTTAATCTTACGATAGCGGATTCGATGGTGAGGAATGGATGGACGAATCAGAACTAGAGGACGGACGTTTATGCTGTGTTCGTCGGGAGCCATGGGAGATTTTATGGTGCGACAATCTGTTGTGGAGATTGAAAGAGAAGTTTATCATGCCGGTTGGTTTATGTCAACTTGTTCCTCCTATTATTTAATGGTAGAAGGCGGCAGGGGCGGAGCCAAGTACAAGCCGGTCCGGGCTGTAGCCCGGGTAGCCAGCCTTAAACAGTCTGTATGTATTTTATCAATAACGACGATAAATTACCGTCGTTATTGATTATTTTCCGTCGCTAAAAGTCATTGGTGACAGCAAACTATAAAACTAGCCCGGATAGATTTTTTTAATAAAAAATTAGCCCGGGTAGGTTTCAAATCCTAGCTCCGCCCCTGGAAGGCGGATAAAGAATAATATTTAAAGTTGTGTTTGAATCTTGTTAATTAGATTATTTATATATTAAAATTGAAAGAGAGATGGAACACGTGAAAAATAATAAAAGTGTACGATGGGGGATGACATGGCTAAAATTTTCCTCTTATTTTTTTTAATTAATCTATTCAAGTTTTATGAGCGAGTCAACTTATAAATTAACAATCTCACCCGTTTACTCTAACAAAACGGCTATTGTATTATGGTACGAGGATTAAATGAATTTAGAAAATTGTGTTTATATATATTATAAAAATTAATGCAAAAATTTAAAATTATATAAATGTGTTTATCAAACATTTTATGTTGATTTCAAAATGGGAAGAATATCAATTTTATTTATAAAATTGGACAAAAGTGTCAAATTTGTTTATTAAGTTGTAAAATTCAATTTATGTATACAAACTTGTAAAAAAATGTCAAATTTATTAAACTTAAAAAGAAATTGATAACGACGTTAAAATTCAATCAACTTGTTCCTGCCATGTCATATCCACGTAATATATATATATTTATATTAAATTTATTATAAATTTTTTTTCTTCAAACAGACTTTATCATTAAAAAAACCTAAATAAAAAATAAAGGTATTGTTTATGTAATTATTCTTCCCATCGTCTCCTCCCTCCTCAAACTGCATCAATGGTCTCTTCCATTCCATTCACAATTCATCTGCATATATCAATAACCACTTACTAATACTTTTCGTATAGATCCCCAATCACTTCTCAAACTCTCTCTCATCCCCGCCGTCCTTATCGAGTTTATCCATTTTTCAACGTTTTCTTCCATAACGTTTCGGCCAAACGTGCATACGATTAATTGATCTCTGTGAACCCAATTCAAACTATGTTTCCAAATTAAAGAACACAGTCCCTTTCTTTGCCAGCACATTGAGATCCAAAAGCCAATCGTTCATGAAGCCATCGCGTTGGAGGTCAATATGATCTTCGTCAATATGATCTGTGTTTCTTTGGTTGATGTGGCAATAAGTGTCATGTTCCTAGTTATATCTGGGTGAAACAGGAAAAATGCAAAAAATGGCAGCGAAAGCATTGGGTAAATAAATAGACCCGAGGAAATGTAGGGTTGGTTTTAATGAAAATGTCAATCTGAAAGGGCTTAGAAATCAGATAACGAAATTATTGATACTGGGAAAGAAAGATCAAATCGTTTTAAGCAAAGAGAAAAGTCAACAGTACACAGAGCAGCTCAACCTACATTACCTACAAGACTGGAATCTCCTAAAAAAAGAGGAGTACGATACTATTGTGAACTGGTCTGTTGAAACTTTGAGAGAGCTCTTTAAATGCTCCAAAACCAGAGTCTACTTCATCAAGAACAATTTTAATTGGAATGTAGACCAAGTCTGGAAGAAAGTTGAAGAACAAAACAAAACTCAAGGGAAGGATCAGAAAACAAGGCAAAACCAGAGTAACGAGCAGAATGAACAACATAAACAGATTGCAGGACAGAAGAACAAAGGGGAAACAAAAGCTGACAATCCAGTTCAAGAGAGGAGAAAGATTTTCCTTGGAACATTTAAGCCAAAAGTTGAAATTATCGGTTCCCCGTTTGAATTCAAACTACCCCAAGAAATTAAAATCATGGAAGAATGTCATAGTGGGCAACTTCATCGGAAGAAACAAGGTGCCATTTCTAGTAACCAAAAAAACTCTAATGACTTGTACTTTCTCAAATTCAAAGAAGGATCAGATCTCGAAAGTATTCTGATCAACGGGCACACATTTGTTAGAAAAAACTACATGAAACTCGAAAAATGGACAGAAGGTATAAACCTCTTCAGCAAACCCAAAGAAACTGCGCAAATCTGGTTTCAATTGCACAACATCCCTCCCCACATGTATAACCCTGAAGCATTAAGTCACTTTGCGAGCCTATTGGGGAGTCCACTCTACATGGACCCAACTACAGAAAAAGGTGAGCATATGACTTATGCTAGGATGTGCATTGAGATACACCCGAGATCAAATCTTCCATACAAGATGACAGTAACGGACAAAAAAGGTGATCCCACAATTATGAGAATCTCATATGAGTGGAGGCCGAATAAATGCTTTCACTGTAATACATTCGAACATGTCCGTACAAGTGCCCGAAAATAATTGAAGAAGAAAGGAAGAAGAAGAAGATCGAGAAAGAGACAAAGACAAAGACAAAAAAGAAACAAAAGAAGAACAAGAAAGGTTGGAAAAGGAAAAGGTTGAGAATGAAAGGCAGAAAGAGGTTACTAAAGAATCAGTATTGAGTAAGTAGAAGGATCAAGATAAGGAAGGAAATTCAAAACATGGTTTTGAAGAACAAGGGAAGGAAGATAGAGTGTTAAGAGATTCAGAATCAATGGCTGAGAATGAAGAGGTAACACAGAAACTTGAACTGGAAGCAAGAATTAATACCGAAGAGGTTGTGGAAAGGGAAAGCGTGGGAGAAAGCAAGAAAGGAGAAGTGGGTGAAGGAAATGGGAAAGATAAAGAAGAGACAGCTGAATCGATTGAAACTATACAATCTCCAATTCAAACAAAAGTTGACCAGAGAAACACAAAAATCCCAAAATAGCAAGGTAAACAAATTAAGGAAAATACAATTCCTTATAGCCCTTCTATATGGGAAAAACATAAAGGAAGAAAAAGTAAAGGAAGGGGAAGTAAAGCTGGAACATCTTCTTTTCATTAATGAACTTAATGACATGGAATATTATAGGGTTAAATGACCCTATAAAAAAAGAGAGGTTAGAAGAATAGCAGAAAAGAATGAAATCACAGTATTTGGAATTATTGAAACAAAAGTCAGACAAAGTCAAATAGAGAATGTTGCCCAGGGTTGCTTCAAAGAAGAATGAGAATTTATTCATAACTCTGATGGGGTTAAAAGTAGAGTCTAGGTAGGATGGGATAAAAGAAGGGTTGAAATTAAGAAATTTTTTGAAAGCAAGCAAGTTGTTTTGACAGAGGTTATCAATCTGGTGACAAGGGTAAAAATATTCTTTGCGATAGTCTATGCAAGCAACTCTAGGACAGAGAGGAAAACACTTTGGAATGATTTGAGAAGAAGCATTACGGACGACGAACCGTGGGTTATTATGGGAGATTTTAACGTTACAAGATTCAGAAATGAAAGAGAGCCTAAGACAAACATAACAAAAGACATGCATGATTTCAATGAATGCATTCGAGACATAAGCTGCATTGAACCGTCTTTCTCAGGTAATCTATTTTCATGATCAACTACAAGAGGGGCGAACAACATGAGAAAGAGCAGAATTGATAGAGGCCTAGTGAATGAAAAATGAGTGGAATTTTACCCAAGAAGCCAAATCCAGGTTTTGCAACTAGGTCTCTCTGATCACTGCCCTTTGAAATTCTTTTGGGAAAAGGAGAAAAAGCAGAAAAGACCCTTTAAGTTCTTCAACTTCTGGATGAAAGATGAAGAATTTAATAAAATCCTTAATGAAACTTGGAACATCAGAATTAATGGAACAAAGATGTTCAGAGTTTGTGAGAAACTAAGATTACTAAAAAGGAAGTTGAATAAGCTAGACCGGAAAAAATATAGTGGAATTTTTAAAAGAGTAGAGGAGGCCATAACGAAACTGGAGGAAATACAAAGCAAGGCACTAAGAGCTCCAAATCTACTTTATAACAGGGAAGAGGAAAAAGAGGCTCTTACGCGATTCAGAGACCTCTGTTCTAAAAATGAAAGTTTTGCTAAGCAAAAATCTAGAGAAAATTGGCTTTCATTAGGAGACAAGAATACTTCTTTCTTCTATAAAAAATGTTCATCAAGGAATTTCAGAAATCAGGTTCTAAGGCTCTCAAACTCAAATGGAGATGTTTTATAGGGACAAAAGGCAGTTCATGAAGAAACAATAAGTTTCTACAAAGAGCTGATTAGAACAGAAACGAGCACAATAATAGAGGACAGTCGAAGATTGCTTCAACAGATTGTGCATAGGAAAATCAGTGAAGAAAGTTGTAACCAATTGATTACAAGAGTCAGTATGGAAGAAGTCAGAAAAGCTGTGTTTTCGATGAAAGGTGATAAAAGCCCAGGGCCAGATGGTTTCAACGCGACCTTCTTCAAAGAAAACTGGTAAATAGTGGGTAAAGATGTAAGCGAAGGGGTTTTGGAATTCTTCCAAAACAGGAAAATATTGAAGCAATGGAACGTCATAGTGTTGAATTTGATTCCTAAGAATTCAATTCCGGAAAAAATTCAGGACTTTCGTCATATTTCATGCTGCAATGTTATTTACAAAATTATTTCAAAAATTATTTCGCAACGTTTGAAAACAGTTATTGATAAGTTTGTAGGATTAGGGCAATCACCATTTATTCCTAAACGCTCTATTTCCCATAACATCCTATTCATGCAGAGCTTATTGAATGGATATGGCAAGAAAAACATATCTCCACGTGTGGCTTTCAAAATTGACATTAAAAAACCTTTTTTGACTCGATCAGATGGGGATCAATCCACGAATTCCTCCTTGCTGCAAGTTTTCCAATTATTTTCATTGATTGGATTATGCAATGTGTTTCCACTCCTCATTTTGTTTTGAGCGTGAATGGCATTCATGGAGGCTTTTTCAAGGGTGAAAGGGGAGTAAGGCAAGAAGACCCTATATCTCCTTACCTATTCGTCTTAATTATGGAAATTCTTGAATGTATTTTAAAAATGATTATGAGAAGTCATCATTTCAAATTTCACCTGTACTGCAAAGAAGAAGCAATAACCCGTATATGTTTTGCAGATGATCTATTTTTTGTGGCTTATGCGGATGTTGAATTTGTTAGTATAATCAAAGAAGCTCTAACAATCTTTTCGAGTATTACAGGCCTATACATCAATGAGGACAAAAGTCAGGTTTTCTATGGAGGGTTAATGAAGAAAGGAAAGAAAACATATTCAATATTATGCGACTCAAGAAAGGTGAACTACCAGTGAAATACATTGGAGTACCCCTGTCATCAAAACAACTTCGATACAATCACTTCAGACAACTGGTAGAAAAAGTTAGAAGTTCTGTCTTGGGTTGGGCTACGAAAAAACTGTCTTATGCAGGTAGAATCGAGCTCGTTAAAAGAGGCATCTTTGGAATTATTAGCTACTGGGCACAACAGATAGTCATCCCAAAGAAAGTAATGGCTGAACTCGATAGAAACATGAGAGACTACATCTGGGGAACACAAGGCAGAGTAGGAAAAAAAGTCAAATGGGAGGACGTTTGCACTCCCATAGAAGAAGGCGGACTAGGAATAAAAAGTTGTGTTGAATGGAACAAATCCCTCACCATCAAGAGCTTATGGGAGTTGGAGCAAAAAGCGGACTCCCTATGGGTCAAATGGGTGCATACAAGATTTATGAAAGAAGAGCAGAGTATCTGGACACGAAACATCAACGACAGAATGACATGGTCATTGAAGAAAATCCTAAAAACAAGAAAGATGTCTTTCAAATGGTGAAAACCACAATTAGAAATGGAAGATGGGTACTATTCTGGCATGATCCTTGGCTAGATAATATTCCCATTATATTCAAAGAAGAAATGCAAGGAAACAGAGTTAGAAGAGAATACATCAAATACTCATATAGAGACGTCTATGAAGGTAGATGTGATTCACTTTTGAGGCGTATTCCAGAAGGTGATAGAATCCTAAACCTAATGAGGCAGAAGCAACTCAATGAAAGTAATGATGAAATATGCTGGAAAACAGAAAGCAATGAGAAGTTTATTACAGGAAAGGCATGTGAAATTGTTAGAACAAGAAGACAGGAGGTAGATTGGCATAATGTGGTATGGTCTCCAAAGATTATTCCTCGTCACCAATTTATTCTCTAGCTGGTATACAGGAAAAGGTTGACAACAAAAGACATAATTCGAAAATATATAAACATTCCTGATATCAACTGTGTCCTATGTTTGAGAGTTGAGGAAAACATAAATCATTTATTTGGGGAATGCTCTTTTGTAATACAAATTTGGAGGATGTATGCTGCAAACATGAACATCATCAACTTTCCAAGAATATTAGAAGAAATCCAAGAGTGGATGAAGAATAAAGAAAAGGAAGATCCTTCTATGTAAGTATGTTGAAATGCTACTTTGGAGCAATAATCTACAATATCTGGAAAGAAAGAAATTCAAGAGCTCACAGTGGAAGGAGTAAAACCGCTGAAGTTTGGAGAGATATAACTTCAGATGGAAATGCACTCATTCAATCCTAGAGAGGAGTCGAAAGGAATGAAGAGAATAGAAAGCTCTGCCAAATATAGGATATTTCGTTTGAGAATGTCACAAATAGAATAATAGTAAAAACGTTGTAGGCGCTAATTGATTGTTGTTATTGTCTGTAATTCAATTATTGTTTCATTGTCAAATCTAGAAATTGTCTAAATCTGATCTTAAACTTTTGTATTTTTTTTTCTCTCTTTTGAGTTTTTTTAATAAAATGGCACTAAGTTGTTTTAAAAAAAAATCCCTTACGGTGCCTCTTCCCTTAGATTGATGTACTATATGAATTTCTTAAGAGACGAATAGAGTAAAGACGAATCGAATTTATAAATATGAATTTGATGAACAATGATGTCGTTCTAAACATGCCAATCCATTTCTGGCCAAATCTCAATCGGTTTCAAATTTAATTTTAATTAATTGAAATAACCCTAATGGTGCTAATGGTGCCTCTTCCCTTAGATTAGATTGATGTACTATATGAATTTCTTAAGAGACGAATAGAGTAAAGACGAATCGAATTTATAAATATGAATTTGATGAACAATGATGCCGTTCTAAACATGCCAATCCATTTCTGGCCAAATCTCAATCGGTTACAAATTTAATTTTAATTAATTGAAATAACCCTAATTTTCTTGTAATATATACTTCCAAACACGTTCACAGAATTAAGAATTAATATATTTAACAGAAGTAATTATTATTATTTTATTTTCATTATGTTAAAGATTAGATTGAAATGAAATATTTCACTATAAAAATAATATAAATTTAAAAGGACGTGGATATGACAAGGCAGGACAGTTGGACGAAATTTGAACAGAGTTAAATATTTCTGTTAAGTTTAATAAATTTAAAACCTTTTGAAAAGTTTGTATACATAAATAAAATTTTACAACTTAATAAATAAATTTGATATTTCTATCCAATCTTTATCCAACTTTATAAATAAAATTGGAAATCTTCCCATTTTAAAATATAAAACTCTATTAACTTGGTCGGTTAAAATGTTGTACTTATATGATTAGGTTACAACTTTCACATTTATTATATTTATATTATGATTATTAGGGATAAGAAAATATTTAAATAATGATTAAAGAGATTTCATACATTTTGAAATTTATGTTTGAACATAAATGGTCAAATTGAATACCTTGTTGGAACAAAATTTACCTCAATAATGTGTTACAGTAAAATTATAAAATATTAATTCTTATTCTTCCTCCTTAATTAATTGTTATAGAGATACAAATAATTATAAGATTCAATTGTTAAATAGAAATGAAATATCCTGCATTTTTCTTTCAACTTGTAAGTCCGAAGACATCAAATATCATATTTTTTAGATGTTTCAATAAGCATATTTTGTCTCAACTCTCCCATCTCAATATTAGATCTCTCTCGGTATTGATAATTTGATATAGATTTGGATCTTCATGATCTCAATAAAGATATGGATAAACAGTAGGGCCGGTATGGGTAGAATCACTTTTTTATATCTTTTAATTAATTTTAAAACAAATAACTATTTTTAAAGTATGTATTATATTAGATATTAGTTTTTAATATTAAGAATTATAATTAGGATGTAATTCAATTTAGTGTATTTTTATAATTCTTAATTTCATTCTTTTTAGTTCGAAATTGTAATTATATATATTTTTTTATCCAATCAAATTAACTTATTATTTTATCATTTAAAATACGATTAAAGTTTTTGATATTTTTTATTTTGAATTTAGGATGTTAAAATATAAATCAGTGTCTTTTTAATTTTTTAGTTTAGTAAATTAATATTTTGAAAGGTTATATATATATATATATATATATATATATATATATATATATATATATATATATATATATTATTTAAGAAGTTAACCTGTTAAATTAATATTTTTTTAATTTTGAAAGTTAAATGTTGAACCGATATTTTTTTTAATCTATGAAATTAAAATGTTGAAACGATATTTTTTTAATTGAAAATCGAAACATAAAAAATCTATTGACACTTGAGCTATTTTATTTGGTTGGGTCAAACTAATATTTTAATAAAATATATAATATATTAAAATTATTTTTATCATATTAGTTTTTTTTAAACATAGGAATTTAGAGTAAATTACAATTCTATAGTTTTTATCTTAAAATGTAAGAATTTAATACTGAATTTCATGAAATTGGTAAAATTTCAATATCAATTTCAATTCTAGTTCCATTCATCCAAACATACATTTATATATGTAATTTAAAATTTATAAAAAATATAATTTTATTTTAAAAATTGCCCACAAAATATTTTAAAAGAGAGTAATTGAAGAACAGTCAAACAAAACATTACATAAAAAAAATTCATTAAAAACAAAAAAAAAATATAATACTTGTTATTCAAATTTTTTATTTTTTATTTTTTATTTTGAGAATCAATAGGCCATGTCTTTCATCTATATTTGGATAAACCTTTATATAATGCGATTATAATTTATTAGTATTATTATTTTTACAATAAAGTTAAAACCAAAAAAATAATTTTGTTTTTAGTACCTATATTTATTTATACTAAATATATTTTCAAGATGTTTGACGAGATAAAATTCATTAACAAGTAACTAGACCGAGGCTAAATTAGCAAAAGTTTTATTGAAAATGTAAAAGTAAGCATTATTATCAAAAACTAGTTAACATATTCACCTTGCAATTGGAAGAATTAATCAAATAATAAATTACCAAACATTAAAATGTTATATTATAATTTAAAAAATATATTTTCAATTTAAAATTAATAATTAAGATCGCATGTTTAAAAATATGTTTAACAGTTATTCAATTAAATTAACAAAATTGATAATAAAATAGAAAAACAAATCACATAATTGAATAATTATAGTACATAAATAAATATTTTATCTCTTTTCAAATGAATTTATAATATTAATTTTCTAATATTCTAATTAACCATTTAAATTAATATACAAAATGATAAAAAAATGAAGACAAAACATAATATCAAAATGAACATTAAAAAATAGTTACATTAAATTATGTGTTCTATTGTATAAGTTAAAATATCAAATTTTAAAATTAGTAAACATTTATTTTATCTTATTTTAAATTTGTTTATTATTTTCTCGTCAAATAATTTTACCCTACATATCTTATCCTTCAAGGATTACCAACATTGGAATCACCATTCTTTTATCCTCAAATTCATACATTTCATCATATCTTCTTCTTTAATGATTCCCATTAATAACGATCATCATTCCCTCTCAATTTCTTTAATTCGAATTCACATATTTTATCATATTTTATCCTTCAATGCCTTTAATGATTTCATTCTCAAATTCGCACTATCATTCTCTCAATTCCTTTAATTTAAATTCTCATTATTAACACCATTATTTAACCATTGAATTACTTATGATTGTTGAGTTTAATTTATATTTATATATATATATATATATATATATTTAATTATTTTATTGAACAAAAAATAAAAAATATAATGAATAAAAATAATAATTATATAAATAATAGATATGGAGAGAATATATAAAAAGTAGTATTTTTTATAAATTATTTAGAAATTTAGATTAAAATATTTTAAAATTTTATATATAATTATATGTTATAAAATAATTATTGATATATATATATATAATTTATTTAAAAATTTTAATTAAGAAAAATAGTTACAAAATGGTATATTTAATAAATATGGAGATAAGTAAAAAATATTTTAATCTAAATTAAAAAAGAATATTAAGAGTCAATTTAATTAATATGGAGAGAGAAAAATATGTTAATACAAATAAGACACAAATATTTAAATTAGATTAATTTATTTTATTTAAATATATTACGAATTAATTTTTAATTATATTTTTTATATATATTTAATATATAATTATTTATTTATTAGAAAAGAATATAAAATATAATTTCAAAAGAAACAAAATAACATTTTATAAATAAAATTTCATAATTAATTATTTATTTATTATATCCATACCAATCAACTCAGGGTCGGGTTTGAGTTTAAATTTATTAACCCGATTCATTTTGAGTAACAAAAAATTCAAAACACTGCCGACCCAACGCCCAACGCGCTGCACACCAATTCCTGCAAATTTATTATTAAGCGTTATTAGATATATATATATATATATAGATTATGACTTATCATAAAGTTGATATAATTAATTTATCATTAACACCAATCATTTTATTTTGAGGATTAATAATAGGTCTTAATTATGTTAGTTGACATTTATGATTAATATGAATAAATAAAATGTTTTTATCACTTACAAAAAAATATAAATATATATAATCTCCAAACAAAATATAAAAATATATAAAGTCTTCAAAATTTATAATATCCAAAATCTATCAAGTTGATAACTATTACAAAAAGTGAACAAATGTTCTCCAAAAATCTTCATTTCCAAACTAATTTTGACTTAAATAAACCTATAAAAACAAATAATCAATTTAACTTCTTCTTAACTGAAAGTTATATCAATATTCAAGATTAACCAACCAAATAATAGTAAAGGTATGTTTCATAATATCAAGCCATTTCTAACACAAAGAACAAACCACAAACATGCAAATATATAATATCAAAATAACTAACCAAATAATTACAACTACAAAACTAAACATACATAGTAATACTAACTTTGGAATAGTGAGTTTGGAATAGTGAGTTGTTAGCTCAAGTGACATGAGCTTAATAGACCAAATGTCATATATTTGATTCTCTTCAAGGTGACACAAGAATATTCTTACATAGTACAAACGTTTTTTTTCAAATACACCTCAAGACCTTTTTAAAATAATAACTTTTTTATTATTAAGTTTACCTTTTATAATACAAAATTTTTCTAACAATAAAATAAAAAATAACTCATATTTTTTAGCATATACAAACTAATTTTAATACTAATTTTATACAACACTAAGAAAATAGTTTTAAATTATATTATATAAACTCAATTATACCACCTCCATTCTTATTCAAACTATTAAAAAGTTGGTAGATTTCTTAATACAGCTTCTAAATCTAATGATATTGTCTATTTAAATGGTTAAATGTGTTTGGAAGCTATATATTTAATTTGTTGTCTTATATTTTTTGTCTAAATTTTAATGATATGTATGCAGTACAAATTATATATGTTATAAGTTGTGTAGAAGTATAAATTGTAATTATATATAAATTGTATATGATACTATAAGTTGTATATGTTATTGATGTTTGATATTAATTATAAAAAATGGTATATGATGCATGTGGTTTATAGTTTTGTGTTTGATATATAGTATAATAATGTAGTATAAGTTGTATAAATATGAATTTAAAATTATTATTATTATTATTATATTTAAATAATATTATTTATTATTATAAATTATTGAACTGTTATTATTTATTATTTAATAATTAATATTATTTTAATTAAATTATAAAAAATTAATTATAATATAAACTGTAAATTATATTTATTTAATTTGAATATTATTAATAATTGTAATAAATAAACTTAAAATAAAATAAATATATAAAATAAACAATATTATTTTTAATAAATAAATATATAAAATAATAATTAATAAAATTATGGTTATAAAATAAAAATATTTTTTATAATTAAAATATTAGACTATTTAAATATATATATTAAAAATAATTATTTATAATAATAATATTAAAACTAAATAAAATATATTTAATATATTATATAATAATAAATTATATAAAATATTAATAAAGGGTATAATGATAAATTAAAAATTAAGTGATATAAGAAAAATATTGTACCTCATGGAAGAAGTCAATAGGTGGGCCGTTTAACCTATCCAATCCAAAACTATTGGGTGAAGAAGATGTTGGTTCGCACCAACGTAGTTCTTAGCTGCACGCAGTCGGAGTCTCGCGTCGTTAATACACCATCATATGCAGTGCAGACTGGCTTAGGAAAGCGCATTGTATGGTTAGACTAGAAAAAAAAGTTTGTGGTCGGTGGTAAGTGTTTCGAATTTCAAACCTTATTAGATCGTCCTAGAGTTGTGGTTATTTCAGAATGTAAGATGGTCAAGAGGAGATCGATCGAAGTGAATGAGAATAATTTGAAGTTGATCCGTAAATCTCTCCGTTCATCATCATAGAAGAAAGAGCGAATTGGATCTGGTCCTAATAATGAACATTTTTGGTCTGTCTATAATTCACATGGAATGTATATTGCTTTATGGTGTGAGATCAAAATAGTCTTTATAATGTCGATTGCAAATTGTTTAATTCCATTAGGTGGAGGAAAGACTCCGTCGACTTGTTAATGGTCGATCGACCGTCACTAAGAAATTGCAGGTTAAAAGTGAAATTTCTAATGTTGTGGATGTGAATAGACAAGCGTATGAAATAGAGCATGTCACTAAGAGGGTTGAACTAGGTTCAACACAGAATGATATTTGAATTTGTTTGTTTGGAATGTCTATATTGTTATGGAACTCTAATCTTCTTCGTAGAGTAGGAGATGATCTTGGTGGGTTCATTGAATGCGATTAGAGTTATAAAACGGAAATGATGAAGGATGGGTTTGAATTCTTGAACGTCAGATATCTAGAAGTCCTTCTTATGGATAACGTGATTGTAAACTTATGGTTTGGCCAGAACGTTCTACTGAGGTTTTAATAATGACATATATTAGTTCTTGTTCTGGTCCTAACAATGATATCATTGTTGAACCTTTATCGACAACTCATCGAGTACGACATTAGGAGCACGTGTTAAGAACTTAGTGATGACTCCTTTCTATGTGGATCAGATTCGTTTAGCTGGGCTTACTAATGTTGAATGATTAATAGCTGTGGAGGATAATAAGCGGGTATTGAGTCTTGATGTCTTATATACCGCAGATGTCACAATGTGTACTAGAAAAGGTGGGTCATGAGGTTGGGTCCGATGTTATTCCACCTCTATATTCGACTCATCTTTCTCATGAGTGTCCCGCCTCAAATAAGGATCATGTCAAGGTTATGGAGTATTCATCTAAGATGCACACGGTTGAGGTGAATATCGAGATTTTTTCTCCTCTTTTGCACGTGCCCGAGACTGTTAACCATGCTTCTCCCGTTGATTCCCCTATGAGAAACAATTTACATTTGGTCTCATGCCAAGATAGGGTGCCCCCAGTTTCACATCCAATCTCAGATTTAATTGATAATCTAGAGCAGGTTGAAAGGGTTGAAGCTGATATATGGTCCTCTTTTCTAGTTTGACTAATATCACCCAAACAAATCTCTTTATCCCATTGTCGAACCGACTATGGTCATTCATGAGGTTTCTAAGGAAGAATTCATTGAGTCTGATCCTGAGTACAATGTCTAAGAGGAGGTTTGTGCAGATTTCTCGACTCATAATATTATTTTGAAATGAGAATATATCTCCGGTGCAATAAGTTTTAAGGTGTGAGACAGAGGTTTGGCCGAAGATTCTTGAGAATCCCCCAGTTCCATATTGTTATCTTTGAAGTGAAATGAAGATAATTGTTCTGCCTAATGGTAATATTATTGATGGAAAACGTGTTTCAAACCTTAATTGGGCGTATTCTAATTAATTTATCTTAATGATTGGAAAAATTATGGCGTGGAACGTTTGTGGGATGAACGATAGTGCAAAGCACAAAATAATAAAGTCTTTGGTTGATACTTTGAGGTGTGATATTTATTGCTTTAGTAATATGAATCAATGGATTAGTCGTGACCTATGTAATTGGAGATTGTGTGGATGAGAGGCTCTTAATTCTGTCGGAGCATTAGGTGCGATTCTGGTAACTTGGAATGAGGATTTATTTGAGAAAATTGACGTTAAAATAAGTCAATTTTTGGTTAGTATTCAATTTCGTAACCGTGTGATAATTTTCGTTGGGAGTTTTCGACGGTGTACGGACTTGTTCTTTCTAACCTTAAATCTAATTTTTTCAATGAGCTTATGGAGGTGAGAAGTATTTGAGATTTACCTCTTATTTTTTTGGGGATATGAATGAAGTTAGGGTTCCTATTGAGAAAAAAGGAGCACATAGACTCACAAGGCATATGCGTGAGTTTTCTAAGACAATCGAAAATTTTGGAGCTCGTTGACTTACCTTTGGAAGGAGGGCAATTCACATTTATAAGAGGTAACAGACACAATGAGAGTGTGCAATCCCGCATTGATAGATTTCTTGTGAAAACTCGATTTTCCGCAGTGTATCTAATATATTTTAGAAGGTCTTAACGTGGAGCTGTTTTGATCATCGTCCAAACCTTATTGACTGGAGGGAGGTGGTTTTAACTAGTCGGCCTTTCAGATTTGAGAACACATGGTTGACTAGAGATGGTTTTATCTCAAAGGTGGATGGGTGGTGGGCGAGTGATGTCGTGTTTGGCTCCACATCATCTAGGCTATTTATTAAGCTTAAAAATCTACGGAAGTTGCTTAAAATATGGTTTGTGGGGGATCATGCATTATTTTCCTACAAGGTTGAGGTTTTAAGTTGTTAAATTTTAACAATTGATGGTGCGGAGGAAGTTCGTGATCTCTCTATTATAGAAATTTCTACACAAATTTATCTAGTAAGTAAGTTGCTTGAACTATGTAAAGAGGAAGAAATTGGGGCAAACCAATGTAGTGGAGTAATTTAGTTGCGGGAAGATGATAAAAATACTAAGTATTTCCATGACATCTCTAAAGCACAAACGATAAATAACGCTATTAACTCGATATCCATTATTGGTGTCGTGCATGAGATCGAACCAACTATATCTAATAGTATTATTCAATTTTACAAAGATTTATTTCATGAACCATTTCGGGTTAGACCAAAGCTAAACAACATCAGTTTTGCATCTACAAATGAAAATGTGAAATGCATGTTGGAAGCTCATTTCTCTATCGAGGAGGTGAATGCGGTAATAATGGATTGTGGTAGTGATAAGTCCCTCAGGAGCGACGGTTTTACTTTGGGTTTTTTAAAAAGGCTTGGGAGTTTTAAGGCTGATATCATGGCGGTTATGAATCATTTCTATCAATTTTTATCTTTTGAAAAAAGTTAGAATTCTACATTGATTGTCCTAATTTGCATGGCAGCCAGAACTATCGCATGAAGAATTTCCAACCCATAAGTTTGGTTGCATCATTTTACAAGATAGTCTCGAAATGTTTGGCAAACAGAATGCGTGGAGTTTTGGTTACAGTTATCTCTAGCAATCAGATGGCTTTCATCAAAGGCCGTCAAATATTCGATTCGGCACTAACCGCTAATGAGTGTATTGATTCGTCTAACTTTAGAGGCGATAAATATGCTTTTGTCAAACTCAATATTGAGAAAGCATATGATCATGTTAACTGGAAGTTCCTTTTTGATATTATGGGTAGAATGGGTATGGGAGAAAAATGGATCGAATGGATTAGATTTTGCGTATTGACGACGAAATTATCTATTATCGTGAATGGGAGCTCTCATGGTTTCTTTGAGAGTTCAAGGGATTTAAGACAAGGGTACCCTCTTTCCCCTTTCTTATTTATTATTGTTATGGAAGACCTTTCTAGAATGATGTCGTTTGTCGAAAATGAGGGTTTGTTTCGTGGGGTGGAGTGCGGTTCGAGATGATCTCTGTTCTCAATGTCTTATTTATTATTTGCAAATGACAATATTTTTATGATTCAGGCTACTAAGAGAAATATCAAGCACTTTTATGATATTCTCTAGTTATTTGGAGCGTGTTCGGGACTGTGTATTAATTTAGGTAAGTCTGATATCTTATTCTCTAATTTAGTTTCGTTTAGGAGAAAGATTAGATTGGCATGTATTCTAGGATTTAAAATTAGGATTTTCCGTCTATGTATCTCGGGCTCCCTCTAGGGGATAAAGCTAACTCCAAAGCTTCTTGGGACCCGATCATCAGTAAAATGGAGAGGAAACTTCCCATTTGGAAAAGTAAGATGATTTATAAGGGAGGTCGTTTAGTCCTTATCAAGAGCGCTCTTTCTCTAATGCCAACTTATATGATGTCTCTATTTGTCCTCCCAAAGTGTGTGACCGTGAATATGGAGAGAATTATGTGTAAATTCTTATGGAGATCGTCTGGTTCCTCATTTTTTCATTTAATGAGTTGGAATAAGGTTAAATTAATAAAAGAGCATGGGGGACTGAGAATTCGTGATCTTATTTCTTTTAATAAAGCCTTATTATCCAAATGGTGTAGTAGACTTGCATTTGAGCAAGAGAGTATTTGGGTTAAATTGATTAAATATAAATATGGTCAGAATAAGTTTGGTTGGTTCATCAAGAATTCTTATAGACCCGTGGGATGCAACATTTGGGGTGGTAATTATGTCATGTGGAAGATTTATCGGGAGCATTCAATTTTTATTATGGGTGATGGAAGTTCGATTAGTTTTTGGAACGACACTTGGTGTGGTGTTAAATGTTTGGTGAAAGTTTTCCCCGAGATTGCTTCTATTTCTATTTGTAGAGATGCATCTGTCAAAGATATGTTTGTCATTCAGTCTAGTGGTTTGCTAACCGTATTAGGTCTAAAAGAAGGTTGAACAGTGAAGAAAACATGTCCAATGATAGACTTTTGTTCATGGTTAGAAATAAGAGTTAAATCCGTCTTCTCAAGATTCTATGCAGTGGCATGATCTAAATAACTTTTATATGGGACATTGTTACACTTTGTTCAATAAAGTTAGCCCGATTAATCTGTGTTGGGAAAATTTACGGGAGTCTAAGATGCCTACCAAGATCTCCTTTTTTGGTTGGAATGTTATTCACGGTGGAATTTTCACTGAAAATAAATGTATGAGAAAATGTATGATTATTGTGTGTCGTTGTCGTATGTGTTACAAAGAGGTTGAGACAGATTCTCATCTACTTTTACATTGTCACATTGTTTCAAATATATGAAGTTTTATATGGAATTTGAATGGAATACAATGGGTTATGTCGGAAACTGTTTGTGACTATTGAGAGACATGGATTGAGGCGACTAAAAATGCGAGACTTTGAAGATGGTTCTCTATCCCTATATTTTTTTGGTGGACTATCTGGTTGGAAAGAAATCAGAGAACTTTTAGCAATAAAAATAAGTCGTTAATGATTATTCACAATGTCATTATCATGACGATGTCAGAGATTAGATCCGGAATACATGTCGATTCGTGTGGAGATTTTATTGCGATTCTTGAAAATCTTCGAGTCAATTAGTTATTCTAATATTGTATTCAATTTATACCTAACTTTTTTTATGTTATGCGTTTATTGTTGTGCTTAAACGATATTTTGAATTAATAGAACATTTAAAAAAAAGTATTTACCTAAAGGTATTAGTTACAATTTTATATCAAATATAAGGTATAAATTTATACCAATAATAAAATTCTAACCAACATCATATAAAAATAATATTAATATAGTTTATACTATACCAATAGTGTTATACTTATTTGGTATTAAGAGAGCCTCATCTATTTCATCATATTCTAAAGGACAATTATTTAACCTCTATTGGATCTCACAAAAAAGTATCGTTAAATATAAAAAAATGTATTAAATCATATTTTTATGCTACTTATTTGCGTATTTGCTTTTATGACACATCCATTTGAAAGAGTACCTTTTGTGAGAGGGAACTTATGAAATTATTCGATAACAGAGGACTTCAGGTGCATTTGAAAATGCTTTATCTAGCTAGAAATATTATTTTTTGAACAATTAACAATAAAAATCACCACATTCAAAAATAAGTTCATCCCAAGTTATTGTTACATATATAACAATCAAAGTCTAAAGAGAGGAAATCAACAACAACATAAATACATAATCAAACACAAGAGCATCTCATGGTGGTGCACACAAGCATCAAAATCGACACATATCCTATTTCCCTTAGTTTGTGTTGTACGATGGCTTATGTAATTGTAATTTACCACGTTATGAATTCATAGACCTATCTTTCAGTTGTTGACTATTTTGGTCTCTCAACTTGTTTTGCAATTTCTTGAGGGTCTCAATTTGATGTTTGAGTAATTTTGGATAACATTGTTATTTTTATACTTTATACTTAGGGGTGAACAAATGAGAAAACTCGACTCATATTTAACCCAAATTCAATTAGTCAACCCATTATCCAACCCATATTATTTATTAATATGAGTGGATATGATTTGGGTAACCCAAACTAAATTTTGGTTTTAATACATTTATTATGTTTTGACTCGTTTAAGATATTTTTGGCTCGTTTAACACATTTTTTAGTGTTTAACAATTATTTGATTTAGTTTTTTTTCCGTTTAATACATTTTTAACTTGATAAACATTTTTTTAACCCGTTTAACCAATATTTGTCACGTTTTGACCCATTAAAAAATTATTTAATTTGTTTTGATCCGTTTAATACGCTGTTGACCCAATATTTTTTTATATATTTACCATGTTTTGATTCGTTTAACACGTTTATAAAATGTGTAATATATTTTTTTATCCGTTTAATATTTTATTTAATAAATTAATTGATGAAATAATATGTGGAATAAACAAGACCTTGATAATGGTAAACTTTATTTATTTTTAAAACCAAACTAAATATTTAAAGAGATGTGTTATTGATTGTCTATATGTTTTAACAATTGTGATCTGTATTTTCTATTACTGAACTGTATACAATAAATATATTATTAATAAGTTTTACAAAAAAAAAATATATTGTTACTGAACTGTTTTTTCTATTCCACCAATTATTTCTCTTTGCTAAGTAGTGAAGAGGTCAAATAACAATACAGTGAATAAGAAAAACGTGAATTCTATAGATTAATTAAATAGAAAATAATTAAATTCATTTAATTTGGATAATTTGGATAACTCTAATCCAACCCAAATTAAACTCAACCCAAATTCAACCTAACCCAAACACAACCCAACCCAACCCAAACCAAATTAACTTACTCAAATTAATATTTTAAGTTTCGGTTAGGGTTGGAGTTTGGGTCAACCCAAGATATGTTCACCCCTAATTATACCTCAAAAATAGACTTTGAGGTGTTTCCACCTCTCACTTGATTAGTATATTCACTTATTCATTTATCGCTCATTCACAGATGAAACGAGGACCATTTTAATTCAAAGAAGTTTTGTAAACACATAAATACTCATCATGAACTCAACTTGCTCCATCCTTGTTGAAAATTAGAGGAGTGTCTTCAAAAGCTGCTTGTTCATCACTTGAATCAAGATGGGTAGCTGCATCACTAGTCCTCGTGACATTTAACTTCACTTAAACTAATTTGTAATTTTCTCTAAAATATATCTTTTAAGTGAATGTATATAATATTGTGAATCACTAGTGTTGGTCACGGTCACTGTTAAGATACTAAAAGAGGAAGTATGCCTTAATGCAAAAACAATAACAATAAGGGGTTACAATAGTGGTTCGATCAAAACAGACCTACATCCACTTTTGAAACACAAAAGACTCTCAACTTTATTATTAAGAATGTTACAAGAGTATTACAACAATTCTCTCATAATAAAATTTCACACATGACTCACAAGGAAGCGATACTTTAAAGACAAAGACTTGACTTTATAAAGTGTTCGTGTGCATATTTAAATAAGCCACAATTATGTCAATATTAATATATTGTCAAAAACTCTCATAGAGCTTCCAAAATATCCGTACCATATGTCCTAATTGTATTTTAATAACAAAATATCTAATATTTTTTTGTTAATCTTATTTTCTAATATTAATATTATACATCAAAAGATATAGATTCTTTTTATTGAATATACCATTTCTTTGTACCAAGAGTGTGTATCATAAATATATCATATTTTTAATATTGTAATGCATTCTCAACCTTCCACCTTGATTTACATGTTATCTCCAGTGTATATAATATTGTGAATTATCCTTGTTGGTCACAACTGAAATATCAATTATAAATGACTTTATTTTTTAATTTTAGTAATATATTTTTTGTTTTTAGAAGTTTGATATGTATAATATTATAATTTTTTAAAAAAAAATATCTCTTCCTAACTATGTTAAACTTTTGTTGTGGTCACTTGATGTAAGTATATGCAATTGTTCTATTTATTTATATATATTTAGATTTCGATTATATGACATTGTTCTTTAATTGAAACACATAAAAATGATTAACACTTATTACATATTATATTTTAACTCACCAAGAGGTAAACATTACGTTTATATCTGAATTGAGTCAAGATAAGAATAGGAAAATGTTAAAATTAAAGGCCATGACATCCTTTTAAGTATAATAATTTACAGAATATTTAATATCATACAACCATATACCAAAGAGAATATGAAAGTAAATGTTACTCTAGATCTAGATACTTTTTAATTGAATGTTACTCTAGATCTAGATACTTTTTAAGTGAATTTAGAGAAGTGAATAAATAATAAGAGATTAAAACGTGTCAAAATGAATTAAGAGAAAGGAGATCGAAATTTATGGTACACTCTAGATCTAGATATATAATTTTTAAACTTATCCAGTTTAAATTATAAATTATAAAATATAAATATTTTTCTGAACTATTAATTAAAAAAATTAGTACTAACTCTTATTTCAATTTAAAATGTTTATCGGTGATAATCGAATATAATTTTTGATATCTTAATACATGACTATTTTCATTTAAACCATCCTAACCAGTTATATTTTAAATTATAAAAAAAATGAATGTGTATCACAAAGAAAATATCATTTAATACTTTTGTTTGTGCTATTTTGTGTTTCTATTTCAATAGAAATAAAATTGGTCCTTTTTTTTCTTACTATGTTCTATTATTATTGTTGACTGTTTAAAGATAAAACAAATGCTTGATGTATGTTGAATTGTTAGAGCTTATTTTCTATTAAAGAGTTATAGGGAATGAGGTTGTTGTATCTTGAATCTAATGTTACCATGCAAAATTAATAATTAGTTTTAAGTTAAATTAGGTTGATTTATGTCTCATTTGATTTGAGAGTTTTTATAAAAAAAAATCTTATTTTTTTATATTTTTTTTTATCATATCAATATCATATATTTTATTAATTAAAATAATCTTCCTTTATTTTTATTAAATTTTAATTTAAAATAAAAAAAAATATTTGAATAATTAAATTGATAAAAAAATTTAATAACCTATTTTTTATCATTTAAAAAAAATCTTAATGTGTATCACAAAGAAAATATCATTTAATACTTTTGTTTTTGCTATTTGGTGTTTCTATTTCAATAGAAATAAAATTGGTCCCCTTTTTTTTTCTTACTATGTTCTATTATTATTGTTGACTGTTTAAAGATAAAACAAATGATTGATGTTAGAGCTTATTTTCTAATGTTACGATGCAAAAATAATAATTAGTTTTAAGTTAAATTAGGTTGATTTATGTCTCGTTTGATTTGAGAGTTTTTATAAAAAAAATCTTATTTTTTTATAATTTTTTTTATCATATCAATATCATATATTTTATTAATTAAAATAATCTTCCTTTATTTTTATTAAATTTTAATTTAAAATAAAAAACATTTTAATAATTAAATTGATAAAAAAAATCTAATAACCTATTTTTTATCATTTAAAAAAAATCTTAAATAAAAAAAAGAAAAAAAAGCTGGACAATAAAAAGTAAAATGGTACTCATCCTATTTGAAACAAATAAATGATTGGTGTTATAAATTTCAAATATAATTTGGTCGGTGTTAATAACTAATTGTACGTTGCCAATTCTTAAAGTTAAACAAACAAAATTAACAAAATAAATTTTAATCAAGTTAAAAAGATAAAAAAAATACTTTATTTTTACTATTAAATTTAATATATCGTTTTCATAATGTTGAAAACTGAATTTCTTTTTAATTAAAAAAAAAAATTGGTCCTGTTTTGAAATACTTTTTATTTCAAATTTATATCTAAATTCAGATAGATACATTACATGTTTGAAAATTATATTTTATTAGAGACATATATATTCAAAATTTTATTCATGCTTATTTATCTAAATTAAAAATAATAAACATAGTTTCATCTGAAAACAATTTTTTTTATGTAAAATGTTTCATTAAAATATTAAAATGAAGCTAAATTTAGTGTCACTCAAATTCATATATAATTTTTAACTAATTCTAATATATCCTCTATAATCATAAAATACAATAAAAGCTTTTTATTCTGGGATGTTTATGATTTTTTTATTATTTTTCTTATAAATTCTTTTTTTAACATATCTTTAACATCAAGTTAATTATTCTTTTAATCAAATAAAAATATTTTTGCTTTATCTTTATTAATTAAAAAAATTTAAATCTAAAACGACGTGATTAAACCAATTACAATTCAAATAACATTTTTTTTATTAAACAATCTTTTTAAAAAGAATCTTAAAAAACAAAACAAGATCAAACAAACAAGCTCTAAAGGTTTCTAAATAGATCTAATTAGAAATACAAAGTCTTAATTAATATAAATAGAGAATTCAAGAACAAGATACAATAATAATAATGATTGAATAAAATATTTGCTTAAGCATTTAAATAACACATATATTCACCTATAAATTAATCCTCATTTTCAACCATCAAAACAACAAACACTATCTAGTTTTCTCTTTACTCAGTACACCATTTAAACATGACCACTCCGGCGACCACCACCACCATCCTCCTCCTCTTTTTCTTGGCCACCCTTAGCCTCGTGATGGCGGACATGTCAATCATGGAGTATGACAACAAGCACCCCTCAAAATCCCGGAGCGACGAAGAAATTATGAATATTTACAAAACATGGATGACAAAACATGGAAAAGCTTACAATGGGATTGAGGAATCCGAAAAGCGCTTCAATATTTTTAAAGATAATTTGCTCTTTGTAGATGTTCATAACTCGGAGGAACGAACCTACAAGGTTGGATTGAACATGTTTGCCGATCTAACCGACGAAGAGTACCAATCATACTACCTTGGCATGAAATATGATGCCCGTGACCAATTTGTTCAGTCAAAGCTTGCCAGCCAAAGGTATGCCGCCTCCTCCGGTGAAAATCTGCCGGAGTCGGTTGACTGGAGGAAGGAAGGCGCTGTTGGACCAATTAAGGACCAGGGAGAATGCGGTAAGGTTTCTAAATTAATCAACTTTTGGTTAAAGTTTTGTGTAAGAGAAAGTAAAATTAACTTTTTTTTTTATTTTTTTTTTATGTAGTTTTGAAGAAGCAAAATAAACTCTTTCTAATAAAACAATATTTGTGTCTAATTATAAATGATGATAAATTAACGTTTCCAAATTAATTTAAGGCTAGCTAGATACAATTTATTTCATATTTTATTAAAGTTTATATTTCATGAATTGTAAGTCTATAGACTTATGACAATTACTTTATTTTTTTAAGTTTTAATCTTTTGAGTTTTTGATGTATTTTTATAAATAAAGACGTTACAAAAACATCCTTTCTTGAAATTTAAAAAAAAAATGGAGGACTCATGATATACCTCTATCTTGTTTTTAGATTATTTTTTTTTTCTCGTCTACAAATTTTGTGATCTACTTTGTGTGTGTTTTTGTTTAATATCAGGAAGTTGTTGGGCTTTCTCGGCGGTTGCGGCGGTGGAAGGAATCAACAAGATAGTGACGGGAGAGCTTATTGATTTATCCGAACAAGAACTTATCGACTGCGACCGAGCTCTCAACAAGGGCTGCAAAGGCGGACGAATGGAACGTGCTTTCAAATTCATTACTAGCAACGGTGGTATAGACACCGAGTCAGATTATCCTTATCTCGTCGCTGATGGCGTATGCAATACCACTAAAGTTAGTATCGCTCTTGTGTGCGTGCGTGCATGCATCCATGCATGCCTGCCTTTGGTGTTCCTTAATTAATTTACATATGTTTGTTGATTGATCGAATGATTGCGCGCAGTTGAATAAGAAGATGGTGAGCATAGACAGTTACGAATTCGTGCCTGCCAACAACGAATATGCTTTGAAAAAAGCGGTCGCACATCAGCCAATCAGCGTCGCCATTGAAGCTTATGGAAGGGAATTTAGACTTTATGAGTCGGTAAGTAGCTAGTCACAATTGAAAAGGTTTACTAATTGTTTTTGTGATTTTTGAGATTTAAAAGAGTCTATTTTGTGATTCTTTTGGTATATTAAAGGGTATTTTCACGGGCAATTGTGGAACCGCCTTGGACCATGCGGTGGCGGCGGTGGGGTATGGAAGTGAGCATGGAGTTGATTATTGGATCGTTCGAAATTCGTGGGGAGAGAATTGGGGTGAAGAAGGATATGTTAGGTTGAAGCGAAACGTCTTTTCAAGAAAGGGAAAATGCGGTATAGCTATGCTCGCTTCTTATCCCGTCAAGACTGAAAATGCAACCTTCATCTGATGAATTAAAAACTAGTAATGATGTCTTCCAAGTTAAAATAAGGTTATGGGGAATGGATGGTGCCCTATGTTGTTTGATATAATATTGTTGTCTATTTAACAAATCATGTTTCATTAATGAAATAATGAATTGTTATATTTAAAAATAATAATAAATAATAAATGATGACCAGTACTTTAAAGTTTTATTGGAGTTGAAATGCATTTAAAAAAAATATATATTCTATATTCTAAACTTGCGAGAATTAGTGGAACTTCGAACAGAATGGTCAGCTAAAAAGAATGTCCCGTGAAAAACATATAACTGTACCTAACAATCAACATATAATAAAACTCTCATACTACTTAAAAAACCATGAGTATACAAAAGTAAAATTATGGTGTGAAAACGTTTGATGCACACACCTCGCAATACTTTAACATGCGAATGACGTTGTTGTGGACCATTAATGACTTTCCCGCCTACGCGAATTTATCAGGCTGGAGTACGAAAGGTAATTCGCTTGTCCTTATTGTAACAACGACACGGTATCTCTTCGATTGGTTCATGGTTCCAAACAATGTTATATGGGTCATAGACGCTTCCTTCCACCAAAGCACAAATACCGAAGGGATAAAGAGTCGTTTGATGGTCGGACTGATTATAGAGAGCCCCCTAGATTGTTAACCGGGCAAGAAAGTTACGAGCAAGCACGAGACCTAGATGACATAATTCTTAGTACAGATCTGAGCAAGAAAACCAAGATATATCATGAAACGCGGGGAGACAATTGGAACAAACTTAACATTTTCTTCCGTTTGCCTTATTGGAAATTACTATTATTGAGACATAATTTGGATGTGATGCATATTGAGAAAAATATTTGTGATAGCGTGTTGGGAACAATAATAAATGTGAAAGAGAAGACTAAGGATGGTCCTAAAGTCCGTAAAGACTTACAACTTTTAGGCATAAAATCATGGTTACATCCTATAAATGATGAAAGAGTTGTTCATTATCCAGAAGCGCCTTTCACTTTGACATACGAAAATAAAAAAACGTCTTTGTAAATTTGTTAGATAAATTTAGACCGGTTCGAATAAACCTAACTTAAATAAACTTTCCATGCAGGAACAAGGAACCGGACCGGATGAACAAGAGAACCGACTGAAGAAACCTAACCGGTCAAGCTACCAAACCAATCAAGAGTATTCGGAACATGACCGCACAAAGGAAGAATCGGCCAAAGCTCAAAACCGGAACCATCAAACAGCCGATTATCCACAAGACAAGAATAACCGGAAGAAGTCCGGTTACTTCACTATCAAAAGACATTCGGCCAAGTCAAGAGGCCGACTAGTACAAGAAGATATTTTGGGTATCTGTTGTGAATGATACCAAAGAAACAGACTGAATACTTCCATATCCATGCAAGTCTGAGGAAAGACTGTAGGCTGCAGAAAACAGTACTACCGGATCCTTCTACTTAGGGATAAGCCAGAAAGGAAATCTTCAAAGTACAGACAACTGCCCAAACAGACAGTGCCTACATTGAGTAAAAGACAAACCCGGCAGGTCTGTCTTGCAAACCGGAAGAACAGACCGGCAGGTCTGAGACGACCGCAGGTCTGAAACCCTGAGACACTGAATCACTGCATCTCTGATCAGCCAATCAGATTCAAGGCTTTGAAATATGACCGTTGGCATATTTCACCTATAAAAGGAGGCAGTTGCAGAAGAGTAAATGCGGGACATTAAGCCAGACAAGTGAAGCGTTGAGAGCATTTACTACAAGTGATAACAATGTGACATTCTAGAAAGCCTAAGTGTTGAAAGTTAAAGTGTGTTCTACAATTTCGGTGTAAATTGTAAGAGTGTTATCGAGCAGAGAATAAGTCTCGATCGGCTTGTATTTGTATTCCTTAGTGAATATCCATCTCGCGGTTTCGAGAGGAAGGGGTGACGTAGGAGTTTTATCTCCGAACATCCATAAAATCTGTTGTGTTATTTACTTTCTGCCGGCTTCATCATCTGACCGACTAACTTAACTACACCGATCCAAATCGACTAACTTAACCATACCGAATATCCAGATTACTGAAACCGACCCACCATCTTCAAATCTTCATCATCCGAAACCGATTTCGCCTATCATACAAGTGTGCCGCTTCAACCTGAAAGCAAACCTCTTCCGCGCTTGAACCTAGTTCAAGGGTTTGTGACAGGTTGTGTAGTAATGAAACCCCGGTGTTAATCTCTAACCGGATTAACCACCACCCTACGAGTGAGAACCGCTAACCGGTCCAACCCCCGGTCCACCAGCGGCGACCTAGATCCTAACAATTGGTATCAGAGCAGTTAGTTTCAATACTCAAGCAAACATGTATCAGGATAGGCCTCCAATGCTAGAAGGTGATGACTTTGCCAACTGGAAGGCACGCATGCACCTGCACCTAGTCACCTTGGATGATGAAATAGAATTCATTCTAACCGACGGACCGATATTCATTGATAAAGATAGAAAAGAATGGACGGCTGAAGATAGGAGAAGGAACAATCTGGACAACCATGCAAGAAACCGGATCTCCAACAGCGTAGACAGAAACACTTATTGCAAGATCAGAGATTGCAAGACCGCGAAGGAAACATGGAATACGGTCATCCAGATCTTTGAAGGAAATGAAAGAACAAGGGAGAACAAAATAATGATGGCCACACAGAAGTTCGAAAGCATCAAAATGAAACCAGGAGAAACTATGAAGGAATACAGTGACCGGTTCACTGGTGTGCTGGATGAACTAGCAACTCTGGGCAAGAAGTATGAGAGCAAAGAGGTAGTTATGAAGGCTTTGAGATCTCTTCCAAGTACCTGGGATATAAAGACAATGGTAATGAGGGAATCAAAGAGCCTACGTAAGATGAAGCTATACGATGTATTCGAAGATCTAAAGGCATACGAATTCGAAATGAAATCTAGAACCGAAGAGGAAGTCTCGGCCTCAACATCAACCAGAGCATTATTCACATCTACAGAACCGGTTGTACCTGCTCCTGTACACACACCTGCACCGATACCGGTTCCTGCACCCGCACCTATCAGAACAGCCGAACAGTTTACTGAGGACGCCATGGCCATGCTCGCACAGAAGTTTGGGAGGTTCATGAAAAGGAGTCAACCGACAAACAACTACTATGGCGACAAATCCAATATAAGATGCTATAACTGTAACTGTATGGGACACTTTAAGTGGGAATGCAGGAAACCAAAGAGGGACACCCAGAAACCGGACTATCAAAATGACAGAAACAATTATCAACAAACCGGTGAAGGAAGTGAGGTACCGAAAGCACTAATAGCCGACGATGGAGGAAGTCTATGGGCTCGCAGTGACAGTGACGATCAACTCACGTGCCTCATGGCCAATGAGGAACAGGTATTTGACTCTCCCTATGATGAATTTACTAAAGACGAGCTATATGAAGCACTAAATGACATGGTAGAAGAATATAAGAACCTATTGACCATGTTACCTAAACACCTCAACATCAAGACCGACCCCATAGTACCTATCCCAACAGAACCAGAGGTACCCATCATAACCGAACCGGAAGTCATACAACCTGATGATACCCACACCCTAGAAACCGAGTTAGATTCTAAGATCGAACAACCTAGTGAACTAACCGAGGAAGAAAATGCCCGTTTTCAATATACGATGGCCGCCTATAAGAGATCTAGCAACATAGTAAAGGATATGAATAAACACTATAGGCATTCTCGTTGTAAGCGTGGTCTAGGATACACAGGGAATAGCTCTAAAGACCGAAAACCCATAGAGAAAGCAAGGCTTACAAAAGGAAACCTTCCCTTTATAAAATTTCTTAAGAGCACCTGGACAGCCGAAGAAGAGGAAACCGCATATTATAGGGAAGAGAAGCTAAAATACGATTATGTTGGTCCAACCGATTCATGGCTTGACCTTGAGAAAAGAAAAGCCGAAATCCTCAAATATAAGAAAGACTTTCCTAAACCGCGTAGGTCAAACTACAGATCACCGAACCAAAGACGACCACCATTTAGGACATCTGATGGAAAACCGAAATACACCAGACCAAGTGTCAAAAGGACAGTTAAAACCCTAGCAAAGAAGACTGTCCGGTTCATCAAGGTTTGGATACCTAAGGGACTAATCGCATGTGGACCCAAGTAAATGTGGGTACCAAACAGTTGTAAATATGTACATTTTGCAGGATCCAAAGAAACGACTAGGAAACTCCGAATGGTTCTTGGACAGCGGTTGCTCTAGGCACATGACCGGAAATAGCAATTTGCTAATCGACATCAGATCAGTAACCGGTGCTCTAATTACCTTCGGTGACAACTCAAAAGGTAAAACTGTGGGCAAGGGTAAGATTGTCCATGGAAACCTAACCATTGATAATGTACTCTTAGTTGAAAACCTATGTTTTAATCTACTTAGTATTAGTCAGATGTGTGATGCCGGATACACGGTAGAATTTCTTAAACATGCATGCTTAGTTAAGGATTCTCAAGGCATTGTATTACTAACCGGAAATAGGATAGGAAACATTTATAAGATAGACTGGAAAACAAGAGTAGAACATCCTATATGCATTATAGCTAAGACTGATCAAACCTGGCTATGGCATAAGAGACTAAACCATCTAAACATGAAAACCTTAAACTACATTCGCGGTAAAAAGCTAGTTGAAGGTATTCCTGATATAGTGTTTAACCAGGATAAGGTCTGTTCAGCATGCCAGATGGGTAAACAAACTAGGTCATCCTTTAAGAGTAATGGAAATATTCAATCCAGCCGATGCCTAGATCTTCTTCACATGGATTTATTTGGACCGATTCAGGTCATTAGCCTAGGCGGTATGCTTTACACCATGGTAGTTATTGATGATTATTCTAGATATACATGGGTAATATTTCTACCATCTAAACGTGAAACTGTATCAAACCTGATCACACTTCTTAAGCGGTTGCAAAATGAAAAATCAACTCGTATCAACAGCATTCGAAGTGATCGAGGTACCGAATTTACTAATAGTACATTAACTGCATATCTTGATGAATCCGGCATTAGACACGAGTTGTCTAGTGCTAGGACTCCTCAACAAAATGGCCTGGCCGAGAGAAGAAACCGGACTCTCAAGGAAGCCGCACGGTCTATGATAGCCGATTCCGGCATTGCTCAGAAATTTTGGGCTGAGGCTATCAACACTGCATGCCATACACAAAACCGGTCTTTGATTAACAGATTTCACAACAAAACACCGTATGAGGTTTATTTTAACAGAGTTCCTAAACTCAAGTATCTCAGGATTTTCGGTTGTAAATGTTATATTCATATAAATGGTAAAACCCAACTCACCGCTTTTGATGCAAAGACCGATACCGGCATCATGCTTGGATACTCGGCAGTGAGTAAAGCATATAGAGTATATAACAATAGAACTGCAACCATGGAGGAAACAATTCACGTTGTTTTCGATGAATCGGTTGAAAGCAATACTGCTTCATGCTTTGATCTACACAACAGACTGGAAAATAACGATATTCATTCTGATAGTGAAGATGAGACTCCGGTCTTCAGGCGGTTTGTCCATGACCTAATGGGTAACATCGATACCCAGCGGATCAAGCTGTTTCACAACAGGAAGCTGACACTTCGGTCCAATCCGAGGGAGTCGGTCGGTCTGACAATCTCGGTCAACCTACCGACATGTCTAGCCTTGGTCAAGTTACCGGTAATTTGGTAGACAACCCTGAACTGAATCTCAGAAGAAACAGTAAACATCCTCCTGAGCAAATTATAGGTGACCCTTCAGAACCTGTTCGAACTAGGAGTCAACTTCTGGAAGGATATTTTAACTCTGCTTTTATATCCCAGATTGAACCGAAAAGAATAGATGAAGCATTGTCAGATCCGGATTGGATCTTGGGAATGCAAGAAGAGCTAAACCAGTTCGAAAGTAGTAAAGTCTGGTACTTAGTTCCCAGACCGAAAGATCAATCGGTCATAGGAACAAGATGGGTATTCAGAAACAAACTCAATGAAGACGGTTTGGTCACGAGGAACAAAGCCAGATTAGTGGCTCAAGGTTACAAACAGGAAGAAGGCATTGACTTTGAAGAGTCATTTGCTCCTGTAGCCAGAATTGAAGCCATTAGGATTTTTCTAGCTTTTGCGGCTTTCAAAAACTTTAAAGTTTTTCAAATGGATGCTAAAAGTGCATTTCTGAACGGTGACCTACGTGAAGAAGTGTACGTTGAACAACCACCCGGTTTCAAAAACGCTGCATTTCCAAACCATGTATACCGGCTAAATAAAGCTTTATACGGTCTAAAGCAAGCACCTAGGGCCTGGTATGATACGCTAACCGCATTTCTATTAGAGCATGATTTCACCATCGGTTCGGTGGATAAAACTTTGTTTAAGTTTTAGAAGAAGGAACATATCCTACTTGTTCAAATTTATGTAGATGATATTATTTTCGGTTCCACCGATCCAAAGCTTTGCGACAAGTTCTCAAAAATAATGACTGACAAATTCGAAATGAGCATGATGGGAGAATTAAGTTTCTTTCTAGGTCTTCAGGTTAAACAACTCAAGGAAGGAACATTCATCAGTCAACCTAAGTATACAAAGGAGCTGCTAAAGAAATTCGGTATGGACACCTGCTCCTCGGCGGCTACTCCAATGAGCTCATCAATTAAACTGGACAGGGACGATGAAGGCCAATCAGTAGATCAGATTGCGTACCGAGGCATGATCGGTTCCCTATTGTATCTAACAGCGAGTAGACCGGACATCCTGTTTGCAGTTGGTGTGTGTGGGAGATTCCAAGCAAATCCAAAGCAATCCCACTACACAGCCGCAAAGAGGATACTGAAGTATCTGAAAGGCACTCCTGATGTCGGTCTGTGGTACCCAAAAGACTCATCCTTTAATCTAACAAGCTACTCAGACGCAGATTATGCAGGGTGCAAGATCGACAGGAAAAGCACCAGTGGAACATGTCAGTTCCTAGGTGACCGACTGGTGTCATGGCACAGCAAGAAACAGACATCGGTGGCTACATCAACCGCGGAGGCTGAATACCTGGCGGCCGGAAGTTGCTGCTCTCAACTCCTCTGGATCCAACAGCAGCTGAAGGACTTCGGTATCATAGCCGAAGAGTCCCCGATTTTCTGTGACAACACAAGTGCCATAGCGATCACCTACAACCCGGTTCTCCACTCCAGAACCAAGCACATCGACATAAGGCATCATTTCATTCGGGAGCATGTCACGCTGAAGCATATCCGGCTGGAATACGTACCGACCGATCAACAAATAGCCGATATCTTCACGAAGCCGCTGCAGGAAGCTAAGTTTTCTCAATTTAGACTTACTCTCGGCTTAACCGATATTAGCCAAATCCTTCCAAAGGATACTTAAAGGGAAATCGGTTCAGACAGACAAATCGGTAATTCTTCCTAAGATGTTGAACTTTGAATCTTCGGGGTGTTTGTGGAAGAACTGCCCAGTCTATCAGATAGAGTAAACCGACCGGCTACTTGGTGCATGCACCATGTAACCGCATCGGGATGAACAACTGATACCTGACCGGTTCGGAAGAAGGCTACCCCAGATTATTTGAATTTCATACAAAAGAGGAATAGTTATCAAAGGTTAAAGGTCTCTGTTCTGCATCATTGCCTTTTCAGAATAAACCTGGTCGCGCCTAAAAAGACGTGAAGATCTTTTGATATCTTTCACAGTCCAGGCCTATGACCGACACCTAGACCTGCAAAACTGCCTATTTTATGCAAAGATTCTTATCCTGCGGTTAATACATATCATCTCATTTAATGCCCGGATAATAGGTTAGCCCCAAAACCAGTATTTAAAGGAAGCACTCACTCACCAAAACACTCACAAAAACAAAACACTCTCTCTATCACTAAGACAAAAATGTCTCAGTTCACAAATATCCTTCAGGTTGATTTTGAGTCGTGCTCCAACACCGATCATTACGACATCTATAAAATGATAAAATCCTTGGAGGATACCGGCCTCCAATACTTCCTTGATGATAAACTCACCATTTATCCTGGGTCTGTTCTGGAGTTTTTCCAAAATGCTAGAGTGTTCAGAGGAACACCACATTTTGACACCCACATTCAATCTAAAGTGGGGGGTATTCTCTTTGACTTCACCGAGCAAGACTTCGCCCGGTGCTTCGGCTTGCCCAAACAAGGGCTAACCGATCTTAACCCCCCGGCCAACTTAAAGGCCGAGGTCTCACACAACCTAGCCCGGTCGAATGAGCCGGTGGATGACCACGGCAGCAAGGCCCACTTGAGAGTTGAATATTAGCTACTCAACGACGTGTTAGGAAGGGGCATCTTGGGAAAAGATGTCACTAACACTTACTGCGTGGCGGTTTTCAATATGATGACGGCCATTGTCACCGGTGCGCCGGTGAACTGGTCCAGAGTGCTGTTTGACGTCCTTATTTGGATAATCGGCACCCGGTCAGTGGCCCTCATTCCCCAAGTAAGCCGACTTCTTGAAGAGCTTGGCGTCCCGACCTGTCCCGGCGAAGGTCTAAACCATGCTCAGGTGCTCACAAGGGAAGCAACTGATTCATTCTATGAACAGTTTGAGAGAGAATGGAGGAGGGGGAACTTCAATCTCCCTCAAGATTTCAATCCCCGCGCCCGCTAGGTCACTCCTTCCTGCATCCGGTCGTTTTGCAGCATGTACCGGATGCATCCTTAACCAACTCAAATCTGATCATATCGGCTTCATCCATGTCTACTTCGGTTCTATTTGTGTTTTTCATTTCTGTATGCCATGTTTCGGCTTTATCTCTACCATTTTCGGTCTCTATCTAATCAATATCGTTATGTGTTAAATGCAATTAATGAGATAATCCCAAATTAATGAGATAACTCCCAACCACCCGAACATTTAATATCCAACCGAACCGGTTACTTCTCAACTAACACTTACCTTGGGTTTTGCAATTTGCTCCTTCCCCATGCATCTTGAAAAGGGAAAGATTCTCTTCCTTAATAAAACAAAACTGACCATCAATGCTCAGAATTTCCCTCCAAAACCGATCCTATATAAGGAGTCATCCTCCTCTCATTCTATCACATTCATAAGAGCAAAATCACTTGTATTCCTCTTGAATCTCTCTTCCAATACCGAAATCATGCCGAGTCGAACTCTGGGAAACTTTCTAAGCGTCGATTTCGACTCATGTCTGGCAGAATGGGACTATGACCATCCAAAGAAAAACATGTTCGAATGTCTTATTGATACCGGACTTCAAACCTTTCTCGAAGAATCCGGTCCTGTACTGATTGAGGATGTCAAGGCATTCTTCAGAAGTGCCTGCATCAGGGGCGACTACATTGTCTCTACAGTACGGGACCACACCTTCTGGCTTGATGAAGCCGAATTTGCCATCATTTTCAATCTGCCCAAAGAAGGGTTCTCTGATTTCCCGACTATGGAGGGACTTGATGCATTCTACTATGGACTACTCTGCTCTGCAACTCTTGATCCGGTGGAAACCTACGGGTTAAAAACCCGTCTCTGTCGTAGTGCTCAGCTACTTCTTGAGATTGTCACTCGGTCCATTCTGTGTCAATCCCCAAATCAGCGGTATTCATAGAACACCTATAACATCATAACCCACATCTACCACAAAACGACCATCAATTGGTCAGCGGTCCTCTTTCAAAACTTGAAGAACATGGTGCTGACCAAGAAAGGTCTCGGTTATGCACCTCACATCAGCAAGTTGATTCTCAAGTACCGGCCAGAGTTTGGACCGGGTACACCTGCTTCCCACTCAAACATTCTTGATGCAGATGCGGTGGAAGAGAAATTTTCCAGAATGGTGCTTACTTTTTAAGTGCTTATCTTTTGTGTCATTCTATCGGTTTTCTCTATGCACTCTTTCGTATCGGTCTCTTGAATAAAATTTCGTTTGAGTTTCAATGACCGCTTCTCTTTATTCTTTGCGCATTTATCTAAGTAACCGAAATTTAACTCGTTCTTATCCGGTTTCATAAAATCTGATTACAACTGTTAATCAAAATGTCTGATTAGACTTAGAAACCGATCATTCATTCGGTCTCAAAGGAAAGAATGCGTCATCCATGACATAGGCTAAGGGTTTTGGAGGGAAATCTCCCGCCCAAAGTTGCCGCCCACCTTTTCACACTTAACCGCCCATAGTTTGGCGCACTTTCATCTTGGAGGGAAAATTCCCGCTCTTTCATGATGGGACGGTTGGGCTTCCAAACCGTGACTATAAAAGGGGGTCTTCGGTCATTTCTTTCATTCTCACGCGAATTCACTTTATCTCTCTAACTTTTCTAAACTCTTTGAAGCCGTTTTCTCTCATTCTCAAACTCTTCAACATGGGTCGTGATTCGGCGCTGTTCAAACTATACTCTCAAGTGGATTTCGAGGAAATCCGGCAGAATGGGACGACCGAAGCGAAGGACGTTATTGATAAGCTGATTAAAACCGGTCTGGGATATTTCCTAGACGGTCCTCACGTAATTTATAAGGAAGCGGTCGAAGAATTCTTCAACACCGCAAGCGTCTCCTACGACAGGATCATCGCAACGGTTTGCGGTTCCCAAATGGAGATCACCGAAGCTTTGGTGGCCGAAAGCTTGCGTCTCCCAACTGGCCAGGATGCAAAGGCAGAAATAGACAATGACACCTTTGAGATAGCGTGCCACTTTTTATCGGCAACCACTGAGCCGATCACGACATCCGGAAGTAAAAACATGCTAAAGCCGGAATATATCCCGACATGTGACGTTTTCGCCAGGGCGATACTGGCAAGGGGAGGAAACTTCAGCAACCTCACCAAAGACAAAATCAAGATGATAATCGGTCTGCTGGAAGGAAAAGAGGTTAACTGGGCAAGAGCAGTGTTCGGCAACCTCATGGACATGGTGAAACCGGATTCAACCCGGTCATGGGGATATGCCGTGCCCCTCGGTAAGATCTTCATTCACTTAAAACTCAACGTCGGTCCCGGTGTTGCGTTAGCAAACCGTTGCATCATTCGATCGAGGCAATTTCTTCCAAGAACGCAGTCGGCCTCCAGTTCCACAGGTGGCCGAAAGAAGAAGGCCGCAAAGAAAGATGCCCCGGCAAAAGCAAAGACCGGAGGTAAGAGGAAAGAAAAGATAACCTTCGCGGACCCGCCACAACAAACAGAAGATGAGGAGTGGGCCCCTGAGGAAACCGAAACGGAAAAGACCGATGATAGAACGGTCAACGACGACGATCATTCGGCTCGGAGTCCGAATGATGCCGAACAAAGCACTAATCCTGAGACCACCGAGGGTGAAGACGGGGTTGATGAAGGAGACAATGATGAAGGCCACAACAAGGAAGAGGCCGACGAGGCCGAGGCCGAAAGATTAGCCCAGAAAATCTTTCAGGGCATAAACAAGCGAGACGAGGACGTTATAGACCTATATTTGGAGTGGCATGAGCACCGCTTCAACACAAAATATAAAGACATCCTACCGACCTTCCCGCAACAGAATTGCATCGACAGATTGGAGGAGGTAGAGGACATGATCTTACGCCTCACAAAATCCAAAACAATTCAGGAGGTACAATGCCGAACTTGTCTCCTGATACCGAGAAGCCATCTTCGGAAACTAAAAAGGCGTATCAGGAAGATTAAGGAAGAATATGCCGAGGGGGGATCGGTGTGTACCGTAGCGCCGAGAGCTTTAACAAAGCTTGAAAAGGGCAAACTGGAAATACGTCAAGAAATAGAGCGGCTGGAAGCAATATGCAACCAAAAGCAAGTACCGGTCTATACTGCTCCGGTAATCGAAGAATTTCCAGTTAACAGTCAAACACCTTCAAGGGAAGTTGAGGAATCGATACCGACATTGGGAGTTGAGGTTCCAAACTTAGAAGATGCGGTTCCAAACCTGGAAGATGCGGTGCCGAACTTAGAGGATGCGGCACAATTAGAACCTCCAAATGAAGAGGATGCACAGTTAAATCTCGATGAAAGAGCCGATCCTGACCCCACCGAGCAATCAACGCCTCCTCCGCCACCGGAAGTCACCACTTCAGTCCCTCCTCAAGAATGGATTGATGACCGACTTCAAAAGTTTGAAGCATCAGTTTCGGAGCGGATTGAGGACCGACTTCAGCAGCTTGAAACATCCATTTCAGAGCGGATCGATGACCGCGTACAAGTACACGAAGTGTCCAAGTTTCAACCGCTCAAGGATAGATGCGATAACATATTTGATTCGGCCCTGCAGTTCACCGATGTGACAAAACAGCTTCTGGAGCAACATCAAGCACGCCTAGCAGAACTCAGCACCGGGCTGTGGGAAGAGGCCGGTGAGCGCGAAAATTGTGTTCAGCGAACCGCGGCTCTGGAGGCTATGACCTCGGACTTAAAGAAGGATTTCGAACGGGTCGACCAGACAATCGACCGGGTCTCGGTACTGGAAAAGAAAAACGAAGATCTCGTGACCGAAGTAAAGGCCCTTACCGAACAGATGGCTGAAATTCTAAAGGCTAAGGAGAACGCAGATGCCGCGGCTATAGAGGCTGATGCTCTAGTGGCTAAAAGGGTCCAGGATGCGCTGGACGCCGAAGCTAGCAAGAATAAGGGGGCACCGCGATCGTCTCAACTAACCGAAGCAGATTTGGAAACCGAAAGAATAAGAAGAGCCGAGGCCTTATACCCAGGGTATGCCGAGAAAGTGGCCAGTCAGGCTGCGGAGGATGCTGCACGGTTGGAAAGGGAGGCGCGAAGGCTGGCGGGCTATGCAACGGAAAACGAGAAAAAGAAGAAGGCGGCCGCCTCCGCTTCAGAACCGAAAAAGAGAAAGAGGGTGGCCTCTAAGAAAGTTCGGATAGTCGAGATGCTAAATGAAATATCTGACCCGGTTGCTACGGGTACTTCGCAGCAAGCCGACCTAGTCGAGGATGAAGTCGAGGAACAACTGCGGTCCCGATCGAAAAGACAACGATCCTCCCAACAGACCAGGCAACCGCAACCGACGAAAAAGAAGAGTGCCTATGATTTCACGGATTCTGAATAGGGACTATCCTTCCTTTTCTTATTTGCCTTAGAATTCATGCTTTGTCTTTTCCGGTTACCTATAAATATATATAAAGTTATTTTTGAATCCGGCCTTATTTTGCATTTCTACTTGATTTTGATAATTTTAAATAAAATAATCAAAAAGGGAGAAATTGTTAGATAAAAGATAAAGACTCTTCCAAAACTTCTCTCTCAAAATTTTTCAAAAATTGTCCAAGTCTTCTTCAAAAACCGGCCAAACAAAACAACCGGCCTACGGTTGCAAACTTACATGATTTTGATAATTTTAAATAAAATAATCAAAAAGGGAGAAATTGTTAGATAAATTTAGACCGGTTCGAATAAACCTAACTTAAATAAACTTTCCATGCAGGAACAAGAAACCGGACCGGATGAACAAGAGAACCGACTGAAGAAACCTAACCGGTCAAGCTACCAAACCAATCAAGAGTATTCGGAACATGACCGCACAAAGGAAGAATCGGCCAAAGCTCAAAACCGGAACCATCAAACAGCCGATTATCCACAAGACAAGAATAACCGGAAGAAGTCCGGTTACTTCACTATCAAAAGACATTCGGCCAAGTCAAGAGGCCGACTAGTACAAGAAGATATTTTGGGTATCTGTTGTGAATGATACCAAAGAAACAGACTGAATACTTCCATATCCATGCAAGTCTGAGGAAAGACTGTAGGCTGCAGAAAACAGTACTACCGGATCCTTCTACTTAGGGATAAGCCAGAAAGGAAATCTTCAAAGTACAGACAACTGCCCAAACAGACAGTGCCTACATTGAGTAAAAGACAAACCCGGCAGGTCTGTCTTGCAAACCGGAAGAACAGACCGGCAGGTCTGAGACGACCGCAGGTCTGAAACCCTGAGACACTGAATCACTGCATCTCTGATCAGCCAATCAGATTCAAGGCTTTGAAATATGACCGTTGGCATATTTCACCTATAAAAGGAGGCAGTTGCAGAAGAGTAAATGCGGGACATTAAGCCAGACAAGTGAAGCGTTGAGAGCATTTACTACAAGTGATAACAATGTGACATTCTAGAAAGCCTAAGTGTTGAAAGTTAAAGTGTGTTCTACAATTTCGGTGTAAATTGTAAGAGTGTTATCGAGCAGAGAATAAGTCTCGATCGGCTTGTATTTGTATTCCTTAGTGAATATCCATCTCGCGGTTTCGAGAGGAAGGGGTGACGTAGGAGTTTTATCTCCGAACATCCATAAAATCTGTTGTGTTATTTACTTTCTGCCGGCTTCATCATCTGACCGACTAACTTAACTACACCGCTCCAAATCGACTAACTTAACCATACCGAATATCCAGATTACTGAAACCGACCCACCATCTTCAAATCTTCATCATCCGAAACCGATTTCGCCTATCATACAAGTGTGCCGCTTCAACCTGAAAGCAAACCTCTTCCGCGCTTGAACCTAGTTCAAGGGTTTGTGACAGGTTGTGTAGTATTGAAACCCCGGTGTTAATCTCTAACCGGATTAACCACCACCCTACGAGTGAGAACCGCTAACCGGTCCAACCCCCGGTCCACCAGCGGCGACCTAGATCCTAACAAAATTCTTGAAAGATCTCAAGTTGCCTAATGGTTTTTGCTCAAATATCGGCGGTTGTGTAAATTTG
Source organism: Impatiens glandulifera (assembly GCF_907164915.1). Classification (NCBI taxonomy): domain Eukaryota; kingdom Viridiplantae; phylum Streptophyta; class Magnoliopsida; order Ericales; family Balsaminaceae; genus Impatiens; species Impatiens glandulifera. The sequence goes on from NC_061862.1 coordinate 94,029,175, forward strand.
GAAGAGAAAAGGATTTCGGGATTAAAGAGTCATGATTGTCACATTTTGTTGGAATATTTTATTCCTTTAGAAACTCGTGGATTACTTCCAGATAATGTGTATGATGAATTAGTAAATTTGTCTCGGTTCTTTCGGTTGTTGTGTGCTTCAAAGAGTTGATTCAATAGGACCTCGAACAATTGTACATGGATATTACATTGACACTTTGCAAATTTGAAATGATTTTTCCGCCATCAATCTTCGACATCATGATGCATCTCCCGGTTCACTTGTCATTTGAGGCTTTGCTTGGGGGACCTATTCAGTATCGATGGATGTATCCGTTTGAACATTACATGGGTACAATGAAAAGATATTTGCGGAATAATAATCACTCTGAAGCCTCTATAAGCAAGAGCTATCTTGTAAATGAGAGTATTAGTTTATGTGCCAGGTATATGGAGGAAGAAGAGCAAGAAAATGCACAAACTGAAATCTCGGGTATTTCAATATTTGCATCGTTGGAAGACCTATCTAATGGAAAAATATACAACTTGGATTATATTGATCGAGTGACAGCTCATTCTTACATTTTGAAAAATTACCCCGAAGCAGAACTTTTTTACATGTAAGATTCTATCTTGCTTTTACTAATTAGCATTAAAGAGTATGTTATTTAATATTCGATCTATTTGCAGAGATTATATGCAGTATTGCAATAACAACGAGTCCCATGGAGAAACGTTTGTCGCCTATTTCAAGCATCGAGTGAGTAAATTATAAACCATATATCCTAACTATTTTTATTCATTTTAACAACTTCATTTCGGGTATATATACAGGTCGCTCAATTAGCAGAATTTAACGATATATCAAGAGACCTCAAGATCTTAGGAGAAGGTCCAAGTATGTACTCGTCTATGTATGTTTGGTGTAAAGTAAACGGATACAAATTCTGTACAGAAAAACACGACGAAGGTTTGACCACTCAAAATAGTGGGGTGGTTATTGAGTGGTACAACGGGTCTGAAACTATGTCATACTACGGAGTTTTAACGGATATAATCGAAGTACAATACTTTTTTCACAAACGAGTTGTTTTATTCAAGTGTAAGTGGTTTGATACACACTCGGGAGAACTAGGAGTGAAAGTGGATAAATATGGCTTCGTAAGTGTAAATGTAAACCGAATTTTAAAAACTCAAAGTCAAGACCCGTATATATTGGCGAGTCAAGCAAAACAAGTATTCTACGCCCCTGATATGTAAGCTTGACCCGGTTGGAAGATTGTGACAAAAATAAAACCGCGGTTTACAAATATGTAGTTCAGATTAATTAATTAGGTAGATTTATGTTCTTTACTTTATATTCGTTCTTATTACTACTTGATCTAAATTATTCCCTCATTTATTAATGGTATGCATTAAAATGTCTGAAGGTAGTAAAGAACCTTGGTGGAGTATGAGGAAAACACCCAGCAAATTGTTAAAGCCATACGAGAACTTACTTGCCCAATCAGAAAACTTAAGGCTCCGAGAATCGTCTTCTAGAGACGAACCACCTATTGTTGTGGTCTCGATAGCTACTGCTCCCCCAGCAGACGAGGATGTTGAGGCTACTGAGGCCGAAGAGTTTGTAGAGAGTACGTTTGCTAATATGGGGGATGATGACGATGAGGCTGAAGACGAGGGTCTCGAGGAGCCTCACGAGGAGGATGACGAGGAGGAGCACGGTTCCACTCCCGACCCATCATCGACAGGTAACTTGTTTTCGAATTAGTTATTGTTTGAATTGATTCACATATCCAATTATGAATTTGATAATTTTGAAGAATTTTCTGCCCGCAAGAGACGGGGGAAGAACAAGAATATTGCGCTGTCTAAGAGGGTAGCGGGGACAAGGATTCCTCTTACTTTTAGAGAGGTAGATGGGAGGCCAGGCGGTGCTGACGTGGGAAGAACACGGTGGTCTAGACATGTGGGGTCGATTATCCAGGACCCCTCAGTCGTCTCACACCGTCTTCTAAAGTGGAAGGCATTAAGTGCGGACCAATTGGATTCACTTTGGACTGCTATCAAGGTAATAATTATTACTTAATTATACATTATTCATTAAAAAATTATTTTTAACATTTGAATATTTTTTTTCAAGATCCGTTCGAAGCTACTAATGGTTCTATTGATTCATTTCGAAAGACCGAATTGGGACACGCCAAGCAGATATGGGATAGATGGCGGTCGGATTTGAACAAGGCATATATCCGCGTCCATAAAGGAGACGCGGCGGCGGTACTGGCTAATCCTCCACCAGACTACGATCGAGATGATTGGGAGTTTGTGTGTCGCAACCATTTCTTCACGGAAAAATTTAAAGTACAGTTTTATAAATTATAAAATTTGATATTAATTAATCTAACTTCATTTTTTATTTCAAATACAGCAAAACAGTCGTACAAATATAATTAACAGGAAGAAGCTAAAATTCTCACATCATACGGGAAGTAGACCGTTTGCACAAATTGAAGAAGAGTTGGTAAGTACATTATTTGTAATAACTTAATCTAAAGATTGTTATTAATTATATAAATCATTTATTTCAACAAACGATTGAAATGGGACGGACACCGTCTGTCATTGAAGTATTCAAGAGGATCCGTACCCCAAAACCGACAAAAGAAAACCCAACACCCGTCCCGGACGAACACGTGCAAGAGAAAATTGTAAGTGAATTGAATATGCCTAGTTTTTTATTATAGAAATGATACTTTATTTCAATTGTGCAGGTTGAGATGGAGGAGGTTCTTAGTAACGAACCTGGAATATCTGATTTTGAATTGACGGAGAGGGTGTTCGGACAACAAAAACACGGGGGAGTGTTCTGAATGGGATCAGGCGTCTAGCCCACACACTTTCGTGAGGATCGTCGAAGTGGAAACAGTTCACAACGAAACAATGAGCGATTGTATGAAAGGAATCAAAGATTGGCGCTCAAACTAGAGGAATTGGAGAAGAGGGACGAAGAAAGAATGCGCATAATCAATGAAATGCAAGCGGAAAAGGAAGCAACAAATGCAAGAATAGAGAGGGAGAAGTTAGAAATGAATGCAAGAATGGAGAGCGTCGAATTATTTATGAGGCAATATCAACAATCACCTCCTCCCCCCACCAGCTAATTCTAGTACGTTTTGATATGTTGTTTCGATTGAAAACATGTTTTGATTAGTAGTTGTTTCGATTTGAATTTATAACAGATTGTTCGGATGATTAGTTTGGTTGCGAATTTTGTAATGATAATGATCATTTAATGTATGTGTCATTTTTTTATTATTGATATATTGGTTTGGCTGAACAGGTTTTGGTTGCGAGCAAAATAATCGGCATATTTTGTAAATTTTACAGGAAAAAACCGAAAGTAATATTGAAATCTTTCATTTTTTCTTCAAATGGAAAAACCGTGAGTTATATGAAAACTTTCGTTTTTTCCATTTGAAAAAAAACCGAGAGTTAATTAGAAAACTCTCGGTTTTTCCCGTGGGAGTATAACTGAAAGTTTTCTAATTAACTCTCGGTTTTTCCATTTGAAGAAAATCGAGAGTTAATTGGAAAACCTTTGGTTTTTCCCTCAGAAGTAAAACCGAAAGTTTTCTAATTAACTTTTTGTTTTACAATTGAAGAAAACCGAGAGTTAATTTGAAAACTCTCGGTTTTACACCTACGGGAAAAACCGAGAGTTTTCTAATTAACTCTCGGTTTTCCATTTGAAAAAAACCGAGAGTTAATTGGAAAGCCTTCGGTTTCTCCCTTAGGAGTAAAACCGAGAGTTATTTGTAAAACTTTCGGTTTTTCTCTCTGTGGAAAAACCGAAAGTTTTTCAATTAACTTTCGGTTTTACTCTAGGGTATTTAAACCGAAAACTCTACGATATCTCTCGGTAAACGCCCAATTGTTTTTAACGAAAGAGTCAATACCGAGGGATGGCGAGAGTTACCAAAACTTTCGGTAATGTGTCTATACCGAAAGTTATAGGGTCAAAACCGAGAGTCTTTACTCTCGTTTTTTACCCCTTTTTCACCAGTGATCAATCTGATAGTGATAAGTAAATCCTAAACTATGACTCAGAAAATTAAAATTAATGACATATGTACGATTTATTGAATACAAATTAAAATGAGTTTATGTACACGAACAAAACTTTTTAACGAACGGACTGTCGGAGAAGTCCTCAAACTCTGACAGTTCCATGCCAAGATACTCATTATGGAACTTATGGCTGAATAAAGTGAGCTACTAGCTAGAACCCTTTGTGAAGAGTCAGAATTTTGTGAGGAAATAGAAGATACGGGATGATCAGAGTTTGATGAGAAAGAAATTATTGATGAGAGTGAAAGTAAATCATGTCTTAATATAGAAATATTCACTAAACTTGATTCACATACATCTGATTTTCTCTCCTTGGTTGATGTTAACCTCCATATATTGCGGCTAATAAATCTCCTAGTTAGTAGTTTGGTGTCAACGAACCAATATCTCATTTTTTTTCCATGAATGGCTGATTTGATTAAAAAACTCTTTGAGTTTCTTTTTTTTAAGGCCGTTTACCTGGGTAACTCTCTTCATAAATCAATGCACGATCTTTTGTCTGTTTTAGAGATATAATTTCATCCAAATTAGAGATGAGTGATGATATAGTGATGACACCTCGTAATAGGAGATTATTTGGGGTTTTGTCGTATGAGTGTGGTATTTGATGTTAGTGGGGTTATGAAAGAGTTTGTGGTATGTTGGGTTGGTGAAGTTAGTGAAATTGTCTAAGGTAAGTTGAGTTGGATTAGGTTATGTAGGAATGTATTGTGGGTGGGCTTAGATGATGAGGCTCTATTAAATGTGGTAGTTGTTTTTATAGAAATCCATTAGGAGGAAGGCCCAAGTTTAGGTAATCCTTTTGTGTAATAATATTTAACCTCTCATTAATTTAACTAGCATGTATCCCGTGCATTTGCACGAGTGATAATATAAAAAACCGTGAAAAAATATTACGGTAAAATTTTTATGGGCGGGTCAACCCACAATCCGACTAAAGTATCCATTTACTCTCATATATATCCAAATTAACCACAGCTCTCAACTCGTCAATCCGGACACTTTAAAAATTAAGTATCATTATATATATATAGATTAGTTAGTTAAAAAGTTAAACTTATATTGTTAAAATGTCATGCGTTTATCAAAATTTGGGTTGAATTTGAAATATAAAGTGTTATTAGCCTAATTGGTTAAAAGGTTGTACTTGTTTTGTTAGGTTGCAAGTTCGAACTATACTTATAACATTTTTAATTTTATTTTTAACCGTTTTAAGTTTATGGGCGGGTCAACCCACAATTCGACCCAAGTATCCATTTACTCTCACATATATCCAAATTAACCACAGCTCTCGACCCGGTAATCCGGACACTTTAAAAATTAAGCATCATTATATATATATATATAGATTAGTTAGTTAAATAGTTGAACTTATATTGTTAAAATTTCTTGCGTTTATCAAATGTTAGGTTGAATTTAAAATATAAAGTGTTATTAGTCTACTTGGTTAAAAGGTTGTATTTGTTTTGTTAGGTTGCAAGTTCGAACCATACCTATAACATTTTTAGTTTTATTTTTAACCGTTTTAAATTTATGGGCGGGTCAACTCACAATCCGACTCAAGTATTAATTACTCTCACATATATCAAAATTAACCACAGCTCTCGACCCGGCAATCCGGACACTTTAAAAATTAAGCATCATTATATATATATATATATATATATTAGTTATTTAAAAAGTTGAACTTATATTGTTAAAATGTCACGCGTTTATCAAAATTTGGGTTGAATTTAAAATATAAAGTCTTATTAGCCTAGTTGGTTAAAAGGTTGTACTTATTTTGTTAGGTTGCAAGTTCGAACCATACCTATAGCATTTTTAATTTTATTTTTAACCGTTTTAAGTTTATGGGCGGGTCAATCCACAATCCGACCCAAGTATCCATTTACTCTCACATATATCCAAATTAACCATAACTCTCGACCCGACAATCCGGACACTTTAAAAATTAAGCATAATTATATATATATATATATTGTTCATTTCGTTTGACTGAGATATAAGTATTGAATATTTATTTCCCCTCATTAATTACAACTGTTTTAGCCGTTACAATGGAAGTGGGTGCCTGAAAGTTACACTTTCAAAAAGGATGACGACGAACTCATCGGGATTCCAAACCATTGTGAACGCATCCATGGACCATACAAATTCTTTCTCATATCTTGTTTAGAACTTTCACAGTTGATCACATTATGGTCTAAACGTACACACACAACAAAAATCACTCAAACGAATTCATAGGATGATTGAAACCATCAATAGAGAATGTTGTTTCTCACCAGAAAGAAGTCTTGTCATAGTGGTTTTATTGTATCAATAATAATTCTGCATCAAGTGATCCATATTGTATGTAACTTTTACCCATCAAATTTAGGCTCAATCTACTTAGAATTGTGGTATATTGTGCTCGTTTTTTAGAGTAGTAGGAAATGTATATATATGAATAGTTAGTGGAGTAAATATGAAGTCGAGTTCATATCTACAAAATTCAATTCTTTCAATTTTACCAAATGATTATTCCCTCTCACAAGGGGAGGGGCAATCTTGTAAATAAAAGAAAACATTATTTTTATTTATAAGATTGCCCCTCTCCTTGTGAGGGGAACCGTGGAGCACAATCATTTGGTAACAGAGAATCTGTTCCATCTTATTTTGGGATCCTCTATTATCAAATGATTGTGGGCAATCTTGTAAATAAAAGAATTTTTTTTATTTACAAGATTGTCGCTCTCATTGTGAGAGGGAACCGGGGAGCATAATCATTTGGTAGCAGAGGATCTGCTCCATTTTCTTTACTGATTATGTCTACTTCTTTCTTTTCATAAGTAAATTGTGGAATGAAATGACAAAACTTCCACCAGAATCAGGGGCGGAGCCAAGTGCAAGCTGGCCCGGGCTGTAGCCCGGGGAGCCTTATGTATTTTATCAATAACGACGGTAAATTACCGTCGTTATTGGTTATTTTCCGTCGCTAAAAGGCATTGGTGACAGCAAACTATAAAACTAGCCCGGATAGATTTTTTTAATAAAAAATTAGCCCGGGTAAGTTTAAAATCCTGGCTTCGCCCCTGACCAGAATATATTAATAGATAAGAACTTGCTAGTTGAACCGGATCACGTGTCCTTTACATCGTCCTGATGATCCGATGGATGTCATTAGCAAACTATCTAATAAGCCTAATAGATCTCTGGAATTGGATTTCCTCGGACTGAGAATGTGCATTTCGAACGGATACGGATTTGGAGTAGTGGTCTCTTCCTGTTAAGCATAGAAGACACATGCCATCCCAAATCTAGTTTTTGGAAGGCTTGTTATCATTTTTGTTTTTTTCCTGAGAAAATAAAGTGAACATCATAAGGGATGGGATTGAAATTGTCTTGAAATGAAGGGGGCAAAATATGATTTTATTTTTGTTAATGGAATTAGATGAATCTATCCTCTCTCCTTTTAAGGTTAATGCGGGGAGAATGACAAAAGAACAGACATTTATAGAAAGAGAACTCGATGAAGAGGCAGAGAAGACATAAGAAGAGAAAAGCAAGTTATCTTCCTTTACTTCTTTCTTTTGTGGATTTTAGAACTCACCACAGTCACATTAAGTTATCTTCCTATGAAAAAACAACAACTTGGTTTAGCTTGGTACCTTCGATTCAGCTGAAGACGCTGCTCGAACCAAGACTAATTTCCCAAACCAACACTAATTTTTCAAACAACCTCGCTAAGCCTTATATAGGCGTGTCATCGTCCGTGAAAAACCCTCACGTATTACACGGCCAAGTAGGGGTGAGAATTGAGTGAATTAATTCAAAATTCAATTTTAATGTAATATATTTTAGTCTTTTTTCGTATCACTTCAACAACTTTTTTTTAGATTTGAAAATTTTAATTATAACATTAAAATATTTTAATAAAAATAATAAATTATATATATATATATATATATATATATATATATATATATATATATATATATATATATATATATATATTAGTTTGGATTGTCCAAACCATATTCAATCCAATTCATATCCGATTCGTATTAATTTGTAAAATGGTTTGGATTACGGATTGGATTAATATAGTTTGGATTTAATTCGGATTGGACAAAACGGATTTGATTTACCCGTTTGCTCACCCTACCGCTAAGCCTTATAGGAGATTAGAGTCTAGATGCAGTTATTGCTACGGTGGAGGAGGTGATATTGAGGATGGTGCGAAAGTAAATGATGTGTTTAGACTGTAAGTTAATCTTATGATAGCGGATTCGATGGTGAGGAATGGATGGACGAATCAGAACTAGAGGACGGACGTTTATGCTGTGTTCGTCGGGAGCCATGGGAGATTTTATGGTGCGACAATCTGTTGTGGAGATTGAAAGAGAAGTTTATCATGCCGGTTGGTTTATGTCAACTTGTTCCTCCTATTATTTAATGGTAGAAGGCGGCAGGGGCGGAGCCAAGTACAAGCCGGTCCGGGCTGTAGCCCGGGTAGCCAGCCTTAAACAGTCTGTATGTATTTTATCAATAACGACGATAAATTACCGTCGTTATTGATTATTTTCCGTCGCTAAAAGTCATTGGTGACAGCAAACTATAAAACTAGCCCGGATAGATTTTTTTAATAAAAAATTAGCCCGGGTAGGTTTCAAATCCTAGCTCCGCCCCTGGAAGGCGGATAAAGAATAATATTTAAAGTTGTGTTTGAATCTTGTTAATTAGATTCTTTATATATTAAAATTGAAAGAGAGATGGAACACGTGAAAAATAATAAAAGTGTACGATGGGGGATGACATGGCTAAAATTTTCCTCTTATTTTTTTTAATTAATCTATTCAAGTTTTATGAGCGAGTCAACTTATAAATTAACAATCTCACCCGTTTACTCTAACAAAACGGCTATTGTATTATGGTACGAGGATTAAATGAATTTAGAAAATTGTGTTTATATATATTATAAAAATTAATGCAAAAATTTAAAATTATATAAATGTGTTTATCAAACATTTTATGTTGATTTCAAAATGGGAAGAATATCAATTTTATTTATAAAATTGGACAAAAGTGTCAAATTTGTTTATTAAGTTGTAAAATTCAATTTATGTATACAAACTTGTAAAAAAATGTCAAATTTATTAAACTTAAAAAGAAATTGATAACGACGTTAAAATTCAATCAACTTGTTCCTGCCATGTCATATCCACGTAATATATATATATATATATATTTATATTAAATTTATTATAAATTTTTTTTCTTCAAACAGACTTTATCATTAAAAAAACCTAAATAAAAAATAAAGGTATTGTTTATGTAATTATTCTTCCCATCGTCTCCTCCCTCCTCAAACTGCATCAATGGTCTCTTCCATTCCATTCACAATTCATCTGCATATATCAATAACCACTTACTAATACTTTTCGTATAGATCCCCAATCACTTCTCAAACTCTCTCTCATCCCCGCCGTCCTTATCGAGTTTATCCATTTTTCAACGTTTTCTTCCATAACGTTTCGGCCAAACGTGCATACGATTAATTGATCTCTGTGAACCCAATTCAAACTATGTTTCCAAATTAAAGAACACAGTCCCTTTCTTTGCCAGCACATTGAGATCCAAAAGCCAATCGTTCATGAAGCCATCGCGTTGGAGGTCAATATGATCTTCGTCAATATGATCTGTGTTTCATTGGTTGATGCGGCAATAAGTGTCATGTTCCTAGTTATATCTGGGTGAAACAGGAAAAATGCAAAAAATGGCAGCGAAAGCATTGGGTAAATAAATAGACCCGAGGAAATGTAGGGTTGGTTTTAATGAAAATGTCAATCTGAAAGGGCTTAGAAATCAGATAACGAAATTATTGATACTGGGAAAGAAAGATCAAATCGTTTTAAGCAAAGAGAAAAGTCAACAGTACACAGAGCAGCTCAACCTACATTACCTACAAGACTGGAATCTCCTAAAAAAAGAGGAGTACGATACTATTGTGAACTGGTCTGTTGAAACTTTGAGAGAGCTTTTTAAATGCTCCAAAACCAGAGTCTACTTCATCAAGAACAATTTTAATTGGAATGTAGACCAAGTCTGGAAGAAAGTTGAAGAACAAAACAAAACTCAAGGGAAGGATCAGAAAACAAGGCAAAACCAGAGTAACGAGCAGAATGAACAACATAAACAGATTGCAGGACAGAAGAACAAAGGGGAAACAAAAGCTGACAATCCAGTTCAAGAGAGGAGAAAGATTTTCCTTGGAACATTTAAGCCAAAAGTTGAAATTATCGGTTCCCCGTTTGAATTCAAACTACCCCAAGAAATTAAAATCATGGAAGAATGTCATAGTGGGCAACTTCATCGGAAGAAACAAGGTGCCATTTCTAGTAACCAAAAAAATTCTAATGACTTGTACTTTCTCAAATTCAAAGAAGGATCAGATCTCGAAAGTATTCTGATCAACGGGCACACATTTGTTAGAAAAAACTACATGAAACTCGAAAAATGGACAGAAGGTATAAACCTCTTCAGCAAACCCAAAGAAACTGCGCAAATCTGGTTTCAATTGCACAACATCCCTCTCCACATGTATAACCCTGAAGCATTAAGTCACTTTGCGAGCCTATTGGGGAGTCCACTCTACATGGACCCAACTACAGAAAAAGGTGAGCATATGACTTATGCTAGGATGTGCATTGAGATACACCCGAGATCAAATCTTCCATACAAGATGACAGTAACGGACAAAAAAGGTGATCCCACAATTATGAGAATCTCATATGAGTGGAGGCCGAATAAATGCTTTCACTGTAATACATTCGAACATGTCCGTACAAGTGCCCGAAAATAATTGAAGAAGAAAGGAAGAAGAAGAAGATCGAGAAAGAGACAAAGACAAAGACAAAAAAGAAACAAAAGAAGAACAAGAAAGGTTGGAAAAGGAAAAGGTTGAGAATGAAAGGCAGAAAGAGGTTACTAAAGAATCAGTATTGAGTAAGTAGAAGGATCAAGATAAGGAAGGAAATTCAAAACATGGTTTTGAAGAACAAGGGAAGGAAGATAGAGTGTTAAGAGATTCAGAATCAAAGGCTGAGAATGAAGAGGTAACACAGAAACTTGAACTGGAAGCAAGAATTAATACCGAAGAGGTTGTGGAAAGGGAAAACGTGGGAGAAAGCAAGAAAGGAGAAGTGGGTGAAGGAAATGGGAAAGATAAAGAAGAGACAGCTGAATCGATTGAAACTATACAATCTCCAATTCAAACAAAAGTTGACCAGAGAAACACAAAAATCCCAAAATAGCAAGGTAAACAAATTAAGGAAAATACAATTCCTTATAGCCCTTCTATATGGGAAAAACATAAAGGAAGAAAAAGTAAAGGAAGGGGAAGTAAAGCTGGAACATCTTCTTTTCATTAATGAACTTAATGACATGGAATATTATAGGGTTAAATGACCCTATAAAAAAAGAGAGGTTAGAAGAATAGCAGAAAAGAATGAAATCACAGTATTTGGAATTATTGAAACAAAAGTCAGACAAAGTCAAATAGAGAATGTTGCCCAGGGTTGCTTCAAAGAAGAATGAGAATTTATTCATAACTCTGATGGGGTTAAAAGTAGAGTCTAGGTAGGATGGGATAAAAGAAGGGTTGAAATTAAGAAATTTTTTGAAAGCAAGCAAGTTGTTTTGACAGAGGTTATCAATCTGGTGACAAGGGTAAAAATATTCTTTGCGATAGTCTATGCAAGCAACTCTAGGACAGAGAGGAAAACACTTTGGAATGATTTGAGAAGAAGCATTACGGACGACGAACCGTGGGTTATTATGGGAGATTTTAACGTTACAAGATTCAGAAATGAAAGAGAGCCTAAGACAAACATAACAAAAGACATGCATGATTTCAATGAATGCATTCGAGACATAAGCTGCATTGAACCGTCTTTCTCAGGTAATCTATTTTCATGATCAACTACATGAGGGGCGAACAACATGAGAAAGAGCAGAATTGATAGAGGCCTAGTGAATGAAAAATGAGTGGAATTTTACCCAAAAAGCCAAATCCAGGTTTTGCAACTAGGTCTCTCTGATCACTGCCCTTTGAAATTCTTTTGGGAAAAGGAGAAAAAGCAGAAAAGACCCTTTAAGTTCTTCAACTTCTGGATGAAAGATGAAGAATTTAATAAAATCCTTAATGAAACTTGGAACATCAGAATTAATGGAACAAAGATGTTCAGAGTTTGTGAGAAACTAAGATTACTAAAAAGGAAGTTGAATAAGCTAGACCGGAAAAAATATAGTGGAATTTTTAAAAGAGTAGAGGAGGCCATAACGAAACTGGAGGAAATACAAAGCAAGGCACTAAGAGCTCCAAATCTACTTTATAACAGGGAAGAGGAAAAAGAGGCTCTTACGCGATTCAGAGACCTCTGTTCTAAAAATGAAAGTTTTGCTAAGCAAAAATCTAGAGAAAATTGGCTTTCATTAGGAGACAAGAATACTTCTTTCTTCTATAAAAAATGTTCATCAAGGAATTTCAGAAATCAGGTTCTAAGGCTCTCAAACTCAAATGGAGATGTTTTATAGGGACAAAAGGCAGTTCATGAAGAAGCAATAAGTTTCTACAAAGAGCTGATTAGAACAGAAACGAGCACAATAATAGAGGACAGTCGAAGATTGCTTCAACAGATTGTGCATAGGAAAATCAGTGAAGAAAGTTGTAACCAATTGATTACAAGAGTCAGTATGGAAGAAGTCAGAAAAGCTGTGTTTTCGATGAAAGGTGATAAAATCCCAGGGCCAGATGGTTTCAACGCGACCTTCTTCAAAGAAAACTGGTAAATAGTGGGTAAAGATGTAAGCGAAGGGGTTTTGGAATTCTTCCAAAACAGGAAAATATTGAAGCAATGGAACGTCATAGTGTTGAATTTGATTCCTAAGAATTCAATTCCGGAAAAAATTCAGGACTTTCGTCATATTTCATGCTGCAATGTTATTTACAAAATTATTTCAAAAATTATTTCGCAACGTTTGAAAACAGTTATTGATAAGCTTGTAGGATTAGGGCAATCACCATTTATTCCTAAACGCTCTATTTCCCATAACATCCTATTCATGCAGAGCTTATTGAATGGATATGGCAAGAAAAACATATCTCCACGTGTGGCTTTCAAAATTGACATTAAAAAACCTTTTTTGACTCGATCAGATGGGGATCAATCCACGAATTCCTCCTTGCTGCAAGTTTTCCAATTATTTTCATTGATTGGATTATGCAATGTGTTTCCACTCCTCATTTTGTTTTGAGCGTGAATGGCATTCATGGAGGCTTTTTCAAGGGTGAAAGGGGAGTAAGGCAAGAAGACCCTATATCTCCTTACCTATTCGTCTTAATTATGGAAATTCTTGAATGTATTTTAAAAATGATTATGAGAAGTCATCATTTCAAATTTCACCTGTACTGCAAAGAAGAAGCAATAACCCGTATATGTTTTGCAGATGATCTATTTTTTGTGGCTTATGCGGATGTTGAATTTGTTAGTATAATCAAAGAAGCTCTAACAATCTTTTCGAGTATTACAGGCCTATACATCAATGAGGACAAAAGTCAGGTTTTCTATGGAGGGTTAATGAAGAAAGGAAAGAAAACATATTCAATATTATGCGACTCAAGAAAGGTGAACTACCAGTGAAATACATTGGAGTACCCCTGTAATCAAAACAACTTCGATACAATCACTTCAGACAACTGGTAGAAAAAGTTAGAAGTTCTGTCTTGGGTTGGGCTACGAAAAAACTGTCTTATGCAGGTAGAATCGAGCTCGTTAAAAGAGGCATCTTTGGAATTATTAGCTACTGGGCACAACAGATAGTCATCCCAAAGAAAGTAATGGCTGAACTCGATAGAAACATGAGAGACTACATCTGGGGAACACAAGGCAGAGTAGGAAAAAAAGTCAAATGGGAGGACGTTTGCACTCTCATAGAAGAAGGCGGACTAGGAATAAAAAGTTGTGTTGAATGGAACAAATCCCTCACCATCAAGAGCTTATGGGAGTTGGAGCAAAAAGCGGACTCCCTATGGGTCAAATGGGTGCATACAAGATTTATGAAAGAAGAGCAGAGTATCTGGACACGAAACATCAACGACAGAATGACATGGTCATTGAAGAAAATCCTAAAAACAAGAAAGATGTCTTTCAAATGGTGAAAACCACAATTAGAAATGGAAGATGGGTACTATTCTGGCATGATCCTTGGCTAGATAATATTCCCATTATATTCAAAGAAGAAATGCAAGGAAACAGAGTTAGAAGAGAATACATCAAATACTCATATAGAGACGTCTATGAAGGTAGATGTGATTCACTTTTGAGGCGTATTCCAGAAGGTGATAGAATCCTAAACCTAATGAGGCAGAAGCAACTCAATGAAAGTAATGATGAAATATGCTGGAAAACAGAAAGCAATGAGAAGTTTATTACAGGAAAGGCATGTGAAATTGTTAGAACAAGAAGACAGGAGGTAGATTGGCATAATGTGGTATGGTCTCCAAAGATTATTCCTCGTCACCAATTTATTCTCTAGCTGGTATACAGGAAAAGGTTGACAACAAAAGACATAATTCGAAAATATATAAACATTCCTGATATCAACTGTGTCCTATGTTTGAGAGTTGAGGAAAACATAAATCATTTATTTGGGGAATGCTCTTTTGTAATACAAATTTGGAGGATGTATGCTGCAAACATGAACATCATCAACTTTCCAAGAATATTAGAAGAAATCCAAGAGTGGATGAAGAATAAAGAAAAGGAAGATCCTTCTATGTAAGTATGTTGAAATGCTACTTTGGAGAAATAATCTACAATATCTGGAAAGAAAGAAATTCAAGAGCTCACAGTGGAAGGAGTAAAACCGCTGAAGTTTGGAGAGATATAACTTCAGATGGAAATGCACTCATTCAATCCTAGAGAGGAGTCGAAAGGAATGAAAAGAATAGAAAGCTCTGCCAAATATAGGATATTTCGTTTGAGAATGTCACAAATAGAATAATAGTAAAAACGTTGTAGGCGCTAATTGATTGTTGTTATTGTCTGTAATTCAATTATTGTTTCATTGTCAAATCTAGAAATTGTCTAAATCTGATCTTAAACTTTTGTATTTTTTTTTCTCTCTTTTGAGTTTTTTTTAATAAAATGGCACTAAGTTGTTTTAAAAAAAAATCCCTTACGGTGCCTCTTCCCTTAGATTGATGTACTATATGAATTTCTTAAGAGACGAATAGAGTAAAGACGAATCGAATTTATAAATATGAATTTGATGAACAATGATGTCGTTCTAAACATGCCAATCCATTTCTGGCCAAATCTCAATCGGTTTCAAATTTAATTTTAATTAATTGAAATAACCCTAATGGTGCTAATGGTGCCTCTTCCCTTAGATTAGATTGATGTACTATATGAATTTCTTAAGAGACGAATAGAGTAAAGACGAATCGAATTTATAAATATGAATTTGATGAACAATGATGCCGTTCTAAACATGCCAATCCATTTCTGGCCAAATCTCAATCGGTTACAAATTTAATTTTAATTAATTGAAATAACCCTAATTTTCTTGTAATATATACTTCCAAACACGTTCACAGAATTAAGAATTAATATATTTAACAGAAGTAATTATTATTATTTTATTTTCATTATGTTAAAGATTAGATTGAAATGAAATATTTCACTATAAAAATAATATAAATTTAAAAGGACGTGGATATGACAAGGCAGGACAGTTGGACGAAATTTGAACAGAGTTAAATATTTCTGTTAAGTTTAATAAATTTAAAACCTTTTCACTTTTGAAAAGTTTGTATACATAAATAAAATTTTACAACTTAATAAATAAATTTGATATTTCTATCCAATCTTTATCCAATTTTATAAATAAAATTGGAAATCTTCCCATTTTAAAATATAAAACTCTATTAACTTGGTCGGTTAAAATGTTGTACTTATATGATTAGGTTACAACTTTCACATTTATTATATTTATATTATGATTATTAGGGATAAGAAAATATTTAAATAATGATTAAAGAGATTTCATACATTTTGAAATTTATGTTTGAACATAAATGGTCAAATTGAATACCTTGTTGGAACAAAATTTACCTCAATAATGTGTTACAGTAAAATTATAAAATATTAATTCTTATTCTTCCTCCTTAATTAATTGTTATAGAGATACAAATAATTATAAGATTCAATTGTTAAATAGAAATGAAATATCCTGCATTTTTCTTTCAACTTGTAAGTCCGAAGACATCAAATATCATATTTTTTAGATTTTTCAATAAGCATATTTTGTCTCAACTCTCCCATCTCAATATTAGATCTCTCTCGGTATTGATAATTTGATATAGATTTGGATCTTCATGATCTCAATAAAGATATGGATAAACAGTAGGGCCGGTATGGGTAGAATCACTTTTTTATATCTTTTAATTAATTTTAAAACAAATAACTATTTTTAAAGTATGTATTATATTAGATATTAGTTTTTAATATTGAGAATTATAATTAGGATGTAATTCAATTTAGTGTATTTTTATAATTCTTAATTTCATTCTTTTTAGTTCGAAATTGTAATTGTATATATTTTTTTATCCAATCAAATTAACTTATTATTTTATCATTTAAAATACGATTAAAGTTTTTGATATTTTTTATTTTGAATTTAGGATGTTAAAATATAAATCAGTGTCTTTTTAATTTTTTAGTTTAGTAAATTAATATTTTGAAAGGTTATATATATATATATATATATATATATATATATATATATTATTTAAGAAGTTAACCTGTTAAATTAATATTTTTTTAATTTTGAAAGTTAAATGTTGAACCGATATTTTTTTTAATCTATGAAATTAAAATGTTGAAACGATATTTTTTTAATTGAAAATCGAAACATAAAAAATCTATTGACACTTGAGCTATTTTATTTGGTTGGGTCAAACTAATATTTTAATAAAATATATAATATATTAAAATTATTTTTATCATATTAGTTTTTTTTAAACATAGGAATTTAGAGTAAATTACAATTCTATAGTTTTTACCTTAAAATGTAAGAATTTAATACTGAATTTCATGAAATTGGTAAAATTTCAATATCAATTTCAATTCTAGTTCCATTCATCCAAACATACATTTATATATGTAATTTAAAATTTATAAAAAATATAATTTTATTTTAAAAATTGCCCACAAAATATTTTAAAAGAGAGTAATTGAAGAACAGTCAAACAAAACATTACATAAAAAAAATTCATTAAAAACAAAAAAAAAATATAATACTTGTTATTCAAATTTTTTATTTTTTATTTTGAGAATCAATAGGCCATGTCTTTCATCTATATTTGGATAAACCTTTATATAATGCGATTATAATTTATTAGTATTATTATTTTTACAATAAAGTTAAAACCAAAAAAATAATTTTGTTTTTAGTACCTATATTTATTTATACTAAATATATTTTCAAGATGTTTGACGAGATAAAATTCATTAACAAGTAACTAGACCGAGGCTAAATTAGCAAAAGTTTTATTGAAAATGTAAAAGTAAGCATTATTATCAAAAACTAGTTAACATATTCACCTTGCAATTGGAAGAATTAATCAAATAATAAATTACCAAACATTAAAATGTTATATTATAATTTAAAAAATATATTTTCAATTTAAAATTAATAATTAAGATCGCATGTTTAAAAATATGTTTAACAGTTATTCAATTAAATTAACAAAATTGATAATAAAATAGAAAAACAAATCACATAATTGAATAATTATAGTACATAAATAAATATTTTATCTCTTTTCAAATGAATTTATAATATTAATTTTCTAATATTCTAATTA
Organism: Impatiens glandulifera; assembly: GCF_907164915.1. NCBI lineage: Eukaryota > Viridiplantae > Streptophyta > Magnoliopsida > Ericales > Balsaminaceae > Impatiens > Impatiens glandulifera. Next base: position 94,047,205 of record NC_061862.1, read on the forward strand.
ACCATTTAAATTAATATACAAAATGATAAAAAAATGAAGACAAAACATAATATCAAAATGAACATTAAAAAATAGTTACATTAAATTTATGTGTTCTATTGTATAAGTTAAAATATCAAATTTTAAAATTAGTAAACATTTATTTTATCTTATTTTAAATTTGTTTATTATTTTCTCGTCAAATAATTTTACCCTACATATCTTATCCTTCAAGGATTACCAACATTGGAATCACCATTCTTTTATCCTCAAATTCATACATTTCATCATATCTTCTTCTTTAATGATTCCCATTAATAACGATCATCATTCCCTCTCAATTTCTTTAATTCGAATTCACATATTTTATCATATTTTATCCTTCAATGCCTTTAATGATTTCATTCTCAAATTCGCACTATCATTCTCTCAATTCCTTTAATTTAAATTCTCATTATTAACACCATTATTTAACCATTGAATTACTTATGATTGTTGAGTTTAATTTATATTTATATATATATATATATATATTTAATTATTTTATTAAACAAAAAATAAAAAATATAATGAATAAAAATAATAATTATATAAATAATAGATATGGAGAGAATATATAAAAAGTAGTATTTTTTATAAATTATTTAGAAATTTAGATTAAAATATTTTAAAATTTTATATATAATTATATGTTATAAAATAATTATTGATATATATATATATAATTTATTTAAAAATTTTAATTAAGAAAAATAGTTACAAAATGGTATATTTAATAAATATGGAGATAAGTAAAAAATATTTTAATCTAAATTAAAAAAGAATATTAAGAGTCAATTTAATTAATATGGAGAGAGAAAAATATGTTAATACAAATAAGACACAAATATTTAAATTAGATTAATTTATTTTATTTAAATATATTACGAATTAATTTTTAATTATATTTTTTATATATATTTAATATATAATTATTTATTTATTAGAAAAGAATATAAAATATAATTTCAAAAGAAACAAAATAACATTTTATAAATAAAATTTCATAATTAATTATTTATTTATTATATCCATACCAATCAACTCAGGGTCGGGTTTGAGTTTAAATTTATTAACCCGATTCATTTTGAGTAACAAAAAATTCAAAACACTGCCGACCCAACGCCCAACGCCCAACGCGCTGCACACCAATTCCTGCAAATTTATTATTAAGCGTTATTAGATATATATATATATATATATATAGATTATGACTTATCATAAAGTTGATATAATTAATTTATCATTAACACCAATCATTTTATTTTGAGGATTAATAATAGGTCTTAATTATGTTAGTTGACATTTATGATTAATATGAATAAATAAAATGTTTTTATCACTTACAAAAAATATAAATATATATAATCTCCAAACAAAATATAAAAATATATAAAGTCTTCAAAATTTATAATATCCAAAATCTATCAAGTTGATAACTATTACAAAAAGTGAACAAATGTTCTCCAAAAATCTTCATTTCCAAACTAATTTTGACTTAAATAAACCTATAAAAACAAATAATCAATTTAACTTCTTCTTAACTGAAAGTTATATCAATATTCAAGATTAACCAACCAAATAATAGTAAAGGTATGTTTCATAATATCAAGCCATTTCTAACACAAAGAACAAACCACAAACATGCAAATATATAATATCAAAATAACTAACCAAATAATTACAACTACAAAACTAAACATACATAGTAATACTAACTTTGGAATAGTGAGTTTGGAATAGTGAGTTGTTAGCTCAAGTGACATGAGCTTAATAGACCAAATGTCATATATTTGATTCTCTTCAAGGTGACACAAGAATATTCTTACATAGTACAAACGTTTTTTTCAAATACATCTCAAGACCTTTTTAAAATAATAACTTTTTTATTATTAAGTTTACCTTTTATAATACAAAATTTTTCTAACAATAAAATAAAAAATAACTCATATTTTTTTAGCATATACAAACTAATTTTAATACTAATTTTATACAACACTAAGAAAATAGTTTTAAATTATATTATATAAACTCAATTATACCACCTCCATTCTTATTCAAACTATTAAAAAGTTGGTAGATTTCTTAATACAGCTTCTAAATCTAATGATATTGTCTATTTAAATGGTTAAATGTGTTTGGAAGCTATATATTTAATTTGTTGTCTTATATTTTTTGTCTAAATTTTAATGATATGTATGCAGTACAAATTATATATGTTATAAGTTGTGTAGAAGTATAAATTGTAATTATATATAAATTGTATATGATACTATAAGTTGTATATGTTATTGATGTTTGATATTAATTATAAAAAATGGTATATGATGCATGTGGTTTATAGTTTTGTGTTTGATATATAGTATAATAATGTAGTATAAGTTGTATAAATATGAATTTAAAATTATTATTATTATTATTATATTTAAATAATATTATTTATTATTATAAATTATTGAACTGTTATTATTTATTATTTAATAATTAATATTATTTTAATTAAATTATAAAAAATTAATTATAATATAAACTGTAAATTATATTTATTTAATTTGAATATTATTAATAATTGTAATAAATAAACTTAAAATAAAATAAATATATAAAATAAACAATATTATTTTTAATAAATAAATATATAAAATAATAATTAATAAAATTATGGTTATAAAATAAAAATATTTTTTATAATTAAAATATTAGACTATTTAAATATATATATTAAAAATAATTATTTATAATAATAATATTAAAACTAAATAAAATATATTTAATATATTATATAATAATAAATTATATAAAATATTAATAAAGGGTATAATGATAAATTAAAAATTAAGTGATATAAGAAAAATATTGTACCTCATGGAAGAAGTCAATAGGTGGGCCGTTTAACCTATCCAATCCAAAACTATTGGGTGAAGAAGATGTTGGTTCGCACCAACGTAGTTCTTAGCTGCACGCAGTCGGAGTCTCGCGTCGTTAATACACCATCATATGCAGTGCAGACTGGCTTAGGAAAGCGCATTGTATGGTTAGACTAGAAAAAAAAGTTTGTGGTCGGTGGTAAGTGTTTCGAATTTCAAACCTTATTAGATCGTCCTAGAGTTGTGGTTATTTCAGAATGTAAGATGGTCAAGAGGAGATCGATCGAAGTGAATGAGAATAATTTGAAGTTGATCCGTAAATCTCTCCGTTCATCATCATAGAAGAAAGAGCGAATTGGATCTGGTCCTAATAATGAACATTTTTGGTCTGTCTATAATTCACATGGAATGTATATTTCTTTATGGTGTGAGATCAAAATAGTCTTTATAATGTCGATTGCAAATTGTTTAATTCCATTAGGTGGAGGAAAGACTCCGTCGACTTGTTAATGGTCGATCGACCGTCACTAAGAAATTGCAGGTTAAAAGTGAAATTTCTAATGTTGTGGATGTGAATAGACAAGCGTATGAAATAGAGCATGTCACTAAGAGGGTTGAACTAGGTTCAACACAGAATGATATTTGAATTTGTTTGTTTGGAATGTCTATATTGTTATGGAACTCTAATCTTCTTCGTAGAGTAGGAGATGATCTTGGTGGGTTCATTGAATGCGATTAGAGTTATAAAACGGAAATGATGAAGGATGGGTTTGAATTCTTGAACGTCAGATATCTAGAAGTCCTTCTTATGGATAACGTGATTGTAAACTTATGGTTTGGCCAGAACGTTCTACTGAGGTTTTAATAATGACATATATTAGTTCTTGTTCTGGTCCTAACAATGATATCATTGTTGAACCTTTATCGACAACTCATCGAGTACGACATTAGGAGCACGTGTTAAGAACTTAGTGATGACTCCTTTCTATGTGGATCAGATTCGTTTAGCTGGGCTTACTAATGTTGAATGATTAATAGCTGTGGAGGATAATAAGCGGGTATTGAGTCTTGATGTCTTATATACCGCAGATGTCACAATGTGTACTAGAAAAGGTGGGTCATGAGGTTGGGTCCGATGTTATTCCACCTCTATATTCGACTCATCTTTCTCATGAGTGTCCCGCCTCAAATAAGGATCATGTCAAGGTTATTGAGTATTCATCTAAGATGCACACGGTTGAGGTGAATATCGAGATTTTTTCTCCTCTTTTGCACGTGCCCGAGACTGTTAACCATGCTTCTCCCGTTGATTCCCCTATGAGAAACGATTTACATTTGGTCTCATGCCAAGATAGGGTGCCCCCAATTTCACATCCAATCTCAGATTTAATTGATAATCTAGAGCAGGTTGAAAGGGTTGAAGCTGATATATGGTCCTCTTTTCTAGTTTGACTAATATCACCCAAACAAATCTCTTTATCCCATTGTCGAACCGACTATGGTCATTCATGAGGTTTCTAAGGAAGAATTCATTGAGTCTGATCCTGAGTACAATGTCTAAGAGGAGGTTTGTGCAGATTTCTCGACTCATAATATTATTTTGAAATGAGAATATATCTCCGGTGCAATAAGTTTTAAGGTGTGAGACAGAGGTTTGGCCGAAGATTCTTGAGAATCCCCCAGTTCCATATTGTTATCTTTGAAGTGAAATGAAGATAATTGTTCTGCCTAATGGTAATATTATTGATGGAAAACGTGTTTCAAACCTTAATTGGGCGTATTCTAATTAATTTATCTTAATGATTGGAAAAATTATGGCGTGGAACGTTTGTGGGATGAACGATAGTGCAAAGCACAAAATAATAAAGTCTTTAGTTGATACTTTGAGGTGTGATATTTATTGCTTTAGTAATATGAATCAATGGATTAGTCGTGACCTATGTAATTGGAGATTGTGTGGATGAGAGGCTCTTAATTCTGTCGGAGCATTAGGTGCGATTCTGGTAACTTGGAATGAGGATTTATTTGAGAAAATTGACGTTAAAATAAGTCAATTTTTGGTTAGTATTCAATTTCGTAACCGTGTGATAATTTTCGTTGGGAGTTTTCGACGGTGTACGGACTTGTTCTTTCTAACCTTAAATCTAATTTTTTCAATGAGCTTATGGAGGTGAGAAGTATTTGAGATTTACCTCTTATTTTTTTTGGGGATATGAATGAAGTTAGGGTTCCTATTGAGAAAAAAGGAGCACATAGACTCACAAGGCATATGCGTGAGTTTTCTAAGACAATCGAAAATTTTGGAGCTCGTTGACTTACCTTTGGAAGGAGGGCAATTCACATTTATAAGAGGTAACATACACAATGAGAGTGTGCAATCCCGCATTGATAGATTTCTTGTGAAAACTCGATTTTCCGCAGTGTATCTAATATATTTTAGAAGGTCTTAACGTGGAGCTGTTTTGATCATCGTCCAAACCTTATTGACTGGAGGGAGGTGGTTTTAACTAGTCGGCCTTTCAGATTTGAGAACACATGGTTGACTAGAGATGGTTTTATCTCAAAGGTGGATGGGTGGTGGGCGAGTGATGTCGTGTTTGGCTCCACATCATCTAGGCTATTTATTAAGCTTAAAAATCTACGGAAGTTGCTTAAAATATGGTTTGTGGGGGATCATGCATTATTTTCCTACAAGGTTGAGGTTTTAAGTTGTTAAATTTTAACAATTGATGGTGCGGAAGAAGTTCGTGATCACTCTATTATAGAAATTTCTACACAAATTTATCTAGTAAGTAAGTTGCTTGAACTATGTAAAGAGGAAGAAATTGGGGCAAACCAATGTAGTGGAGTAATTTAGTTGCGGGAAGATGATAAAAATACTAAGTATTTCCATGACATCTCTAAAGCACAAACGATAAATAACGCTATTAACTCGATATCCATTATTGGTGTCGTGCATGAGATCGAACCAACTATATCTAATAGTATTATTCAATTTTACAAAGATTTATTTCATGAACCATTTCGGGTTAGACCAAAGCTAAACAACATCAGTTTTGCATCTACAAATGAAAATGTGAAATGCATGTTGGAAGCTCATTTCTCTATCGAGGAGGTGAATGCGGTAATAATGGATTGTGGTAGTGATAAGTCCCTCAGGAGCGACGGTTTTACTTTGGGTTTTTTAAAAAGGCTTGGGAGTTTTAAGGCTGATATCATGGCGGTTATGAATCATTTCTATAAATTTTTATCTTTTGAAAAAAGTTAGAATTCTACATTGATTGTCCTAATTTGCATGGCAACCAGAACTATCGCAGGAAGAATTTCCAACCCATAAGTTTGGTTGCATCATTTTACAAGATAGTCTCGAAATGTTTGGCAAACAGAATGCGTGGAGTTTTGGTTACAGTTATCTCTAGCAATCAGATGGCTTTCATCAAAGGCCGTCAAATATTCGATTCGGCACTAACCGCTAATGAGTGTATTGATTCGTCTAACTTTAGAGGCGATAAATATGCTTTTGTCAAACTCAATATTGAGAAAGCATATGATCATGTTAACTGGAAGTTCCTTTTTGATATTATGGGTAGAATGGGTATGGGAGAAAAATGGATCGAATGGATTAGATTTTGCGTATTGACGACGAAATTATCTATTATCGTGAATGGGAGCTCTCATGGTTTCTTTGAGAGTTCAAGGGATTTAAGACAAGGGTACCCTCTTTCCCCTTTCCTATTTATTATTGTTATGGAAGACCTTTCTAGAATGATGTCGTTTGTCGAAAATGAGGGTTTGTTTCGTGGGGTGGAGTGCGGTTCGAGATGATCTCTGTTCTCAATGTCTTATTTATTATTTGCAAATGACAATAATTTTATGATTCAGGCTACTAAGAGAAATATCAAGCACTTTTATGATATTCTCTAGTTATTTGGAGCGTGTTCGGGACTGTGTATTAATTTAGGTAAGTCTGATATCTTATTCTCTAATTTAGTTTCGTTTAGGAGAAAGATTAGATTGGCATGTATTCTAGGATTTAAAATTAGGATTTTCCGTCTATGTATCTCGGGCTCCCTCTAGGGGATAAAGCTAACTCCAAAGCTTCTTGGGACCCGATCATCAGTAAAATGGAGAGGAAACTTCCCATTTGGAAAAGTAAGATGATTTATAAGGGAGGTCGTTTAGTCCTTATCAAGAGCGCTCTTTCTCTAATGCCAACTTATATGATGTCTCTATTTGTCCTCCCAAAGTGTGTGACCGTGAATATGGAGAGAATTATGTGTAAATTCTTATGGAGATCGTCTGGTTCCTCATTTTTTCATTTAATGAGTTGGAATAAGGTTAAATTAATAAAAGAGCATGGGGGACTGAGAATTCGTGATCTTATTTCTTTTAATAAATCCTTATTATCCAAATGGTGTAGTAGACTTGCATTTGAGCAAGAGAGTATTTGGGTTAAATTGATTAAATATAAATATGGTCAGAATAAGTTTGGTTGGTTCATCAAGAATTCTTATAGACCCGTGGGATGCAACATTTGGGGTGGTAATTATGTCATGTGGAAGATTTATCGGGAGCATTCAATTTTTATTATGGGTGATGGAAGTTCGATTAGTTTTTGGAACGACACTTGGTGTGGTGTTAAATGTTTGGTGAAAGTTTTCCCCGAGATTGCTTCTATTTCTATTTGTAGAGATGCATCTGTCAAAGATATGTTTGTCATTCAGTCTAGTGGTTTGCTAACCGTATTAGGTCTAAAAGAAGGTTGAACAGTGAAGAAAACATGTCCAATGATAGACTTTTGTTCATGGTTAGAAATAAGAGTTAAATCCGTCTTCTCAAGATTCTATGCAGTGGCATGATCTAAATAACTTTTATATGGGACATTGTTACACTTTGTTCAATAAAGTTAGCCCGATTAATCTGTGTTGGGAAAATTTACGGGAGTCTAAGATGCCTACCAAGATCTCCTTTTTTGGTTGGAATGTTATTCACGGTGGAATTTTCACTGAAAATAAATGTATGAGAAAATGTATGATTATTGTGTGTCGTTGTCGTATGTGTTACAAAGAGGTTGAGACAGATTCTCATCTACTTTTACATTGTCACATTGTTTCAAATATATGAAGTTTTATATGGAATTTGAATGGAATACAATGGGTTATGTCGGAAACTGTTTGTGACTATTGAGAGACATGGATTGAGGCGACTAAAAATGCGAGACTTTGAAGATGGTTCTCTATCCCTATATTTTTTTGGTGGACTATCTGGTTGGAAAGAAATCAGAGAACTTTTAGCAATAAAAATAAGTCGTTAATGATTATTCACAATGTCATTATCATGACGATGTCAGAGATTAGATCCGGAATACATGTCGATTCGTGTGGAGATTTTATTGCGATTCTTGAAAATCTTCGAGTCAATTAGTTATTCTAATATTGTATTCAATTTATACCTAACTTTTTTTATGTTATGCGTTTATTGTTGTGCTTAAACGATATTTTGAATTAATAGAACATTTAAAAAAAAGTATTTACCTAAAGGTATTAGTTACAATTTTATATCAAATATAAGGTATAAATTTATACCAATAATAAAATTCTAACCAACATCATATAAAAATAATATTAATATAGTTTATACTATACCAATAGTGTTATACTTATTTGGTATTAAGAGAGCCTCATCTATTTCATCATATTCTAAAGGACAATTATTTAACCTCTATTGGATCTCACAAAAAAGTATCGTTAAATATAAAAAAATGTATTAAATCATATTTTTATGCTACTTATTTGCGTATTTGCTTTTATGACACATCCATTTGAAAGAGTACCTTTTGTGAGAGGGAACTTATGAAATTATTCGATAACAGAGGACTTCAGGTGCATTTGAAAATGCTTTATCTAGCTAGAAATATTATTTTTTGAACAATGAACAATAAAAATCACCACATTCAAAAATAAGTTCATCCCAAGTTATTGTTACATATATAACAATCAAAGTCTAAAGAGAGGAAATCAACAACAACATAAATACATAATCAAACACAAGAGCATCTCATGGTGGTGCACACAAGCATCAAAATCGACACATATCCTATTTCCCTTAGTTTGTGTTGTACGATGGCTTATGTAATTGTAATTTACCACGTTATGAATTCATAGACCTATCTTTCAGTTGTTGACTATTTTGGTCTCTCAACTTGTTTTGCAATTTCTTGAGGGTCTCAATTTGATGTTTGAGTAATTTTGGATATCATTGTTATTTTTATACTTTATACTTAGGGGTGAACAAATGAGAAAACTCGACTCATATTTAACCCAAATTCAAATAGTCAACCCATTATCCAACCCATATTATTTATTAATATGAGTGGATATGATTTGGGTAACCCAAACTAAATTTTGGTTTTAATACATTTATTATGTTTTGACTCGTTTAAGATATTTTTGGCTCGTTTAACACATTTTTTAGTGTTTAACAATTATTTGATTTAGTTTTTTTTCCGTTTAATACATTTTTAACTTGATAAACATTTTTTTAACTCGTTTAACCAATATTTGTCACGTTTTGACCCATTAAAAAATTATTTAATTTGTTTTGATCCGTTTAATACGCTGTTGACCCAATATTTTTTATATATTTACCATGTTTTGATTCGTTTAACACGTTTATAAAATGTGTAATATATTTTTTTATCCGTTTAATATTTTATTTAATAAATTAATTGATGAAATAATATGTGGAATAAACAAGACCTTGATAATGGTAAACTTTATTTATTTTTAAAACCAAACTAAATATTTAAAGAGATGTGTTATTGATTGTCTATATGTTTTAACCATTGTGATCTGTTTTTTCTATTACTGAACTGTATACAATAAATATATTATTAATAAGTTTTACAAAAAAAAAATATATTATTACTGAACTGTTTTTTCTATTCCACCGATTATTTCTCTTTGCTAAGTAGTGAAGAGGTCAAATAACAATACAGTGAATAAGAAAAACGTGAATTCTATAGATTAATTAAATAGAAAATAATTAAATTTATTTAATTTGGATAATTTGGATAACTCTAATCCAACCCAAATTAAACTCAACCCAAATTCAACCTAACCCAAACACAACCCAACCCAACCCAAACCAAATTAACTTACTCAAATTAATATTTTAAGTTTCGGTTAGGGTTGGAGTTTGGGTCAACCCAAGATATGTTCACCCCTAATTATACCTCAAAAATAGACTTTGAGGTGTTTCCACCTCTCACTTGATTAGTATATTCACTTATTCATTTATCGCTCATTCACAGATGAAACGAGGACCATTTTAATTCAAAGAAGTTTTGTAAACACATAAATACTCATCATGAACTCAACTTGCTCCATCCTTGTTGAAAATTAGAGGAGTGTCTTCAAAAGCTGCTTGTTCATCACTTGAATCAAGATGGGTAGCTGCATCACTAGTCCTCGTGACATTTAACTTCACTTAAACTAATTTGTAATTTTCTCTAAAATATATCTTTTAAGTGAATGTATATAATATTGTGAATCACTAGTGTTGGTCACGGTCACTGTTAAGATACTAAAAGAGGAAGTATGCCTTAATGCAAAAACAATAACAATAAGGGGTTACAATAGTGGTTCGATCAAAACAGACTTACATCCACTTTTGAAACACAAAAGACTCTCAACTTTATTATTAAGAATGTTACAAGAGTATTACAACAATTCTCTCATAATAAAATTTCACACATGACTCACAAGGAAGCGATACTTTAAAGACAAAGACTTGACTTTATAAAGTGTTCGTGTGCATATTTAAATAAGCCACAATTATGTCAATATTAATATATTGTCAAAAACTCTCATAGAGCTTCCAAAATATCCGTACCATATGTCCTAATTGTATTTTAATAACAAAATATCTAATATTTTTTTGTTAATCTTATTTTCTAATATTAATATTATACATCAAAAGATATAGTTTCTTTTTGTTGAATATACCATTTCTTTGTACCAAGAGTGTGTATCATAAATATATCATATTTTTAATATTGTAATGCATTCTCAACCTTCCACCTTAATTTACATGTTATCTCCAGTGTATATAATATTGTGAATTATCCTTGTTGGTCACAACTGAGATATCAATTATAAATGACTTTATTTTTTAATTTTAGTAATATATTTTTTGTTTTTAGAAGTTTGATATGTATAATATTATAATTTTTTAAAAAAAATATCTCTTCCTAACTATGTTAAACTTTTGTTGTGGTCACTTGATGTAAGTATATGCAATTGTTCTATTTATTTATATATATTTAGATTTCGATTATATGACATTGTTCTTTAATTGAAACACATAAAAATGATTAACACTTATTACATATTATATTTTAACTCACCAAGAGGTAAACATTACGTTTATATCTGAATTGAGTCAAGATAAGAATAGGAAAATGTTAAAATTAAAGGCCATGACATCCTTTTAAGTATAATAATTTACAGAATATTTAATATCATACAACCATATACCAAAGAGAATATGAAAGTAAATGTTACTCTAGATCTAGATACTTTTTAATTGAATGTTACTCTAGATCTAGATACTTTTTAAGTGAATTTAGAGAAGTGAATAAATAATAAGAGATTAAAACGTGTCAAAATGAATTAACACATATATTCACCTATAAATTAATCCTCATTTTCAACCATCAAAACAACAACTACTATCTAGTTTTCTCTTTACTCAGTACACCATTTAAACATGACCACTCCGGCGACCACCACCACCATCCTCCTCCTCTTTTTCTCGGCCACCCTTAGCATCGTGATGGCGGACATGTCAATCATCGAGTATGACAACAAACACCCCTCAAAATCTCGGAGCGACGAAGAAATGATGGATATTTACAAAACATGGATGACAAAACATGGTAAAGCTTACAATGGGATTGAGGAATCCGAAAAGCGCTTCAATATTTTTAAGGATAATTTTCTCTTTGTCAATGCTCATAACTCGGAGGAACGGACCTACAAGGTTGGATTGAATATGTTTGCCGATCTAACCGACGAAGAGTACCGATCATACTACCTTGGCATGAAATATGATGCTCGTGACCATTTTGTTCAGTCAAAGCTGGCCAGCAAAAGGTATGCTGCCTCCTCCGGTGAAAATCTTCCGGAGTCGGTTGACTGGAGGAAGGAAGGCGCCGTTGGATCAATTAAGAACCAGGGAGAATGCGGTAAGGTTTCTAAATTAATCAATTTTTGGTTAAAGTTTTGTGTTAGAGAAAGTAAAATTAACTTTTTTTTACGTAGGTTTGAAGAAACAAAATAAACTCTTTCTAATAAAACAATATTTGTGTCAAATTATAAATGAAGATAATTTAACGGTTTCCAAATTAATTTAAGGCTAGCTAGATACAATTGATTTCATGTTTTATTAAAGTTTATATTTTAATGGATTTTAAGTTTTCTATAGACTTATGACTACGTACTAGTTTAAATTTTTAAGTTTTAATCTTTAAGTTTTTGATGTATTTTTTTTTATAAATAAAGACGTTATAACTTAGAGAGTTACTGAAAAATTCTTTCATGAAATTTTTATAAAATGGAGGACCCATGGTATATCTTGTTTTTAGATTAATTTTTTGTTCTCGCCTACATTTTTTTATCTACTTTGTGTGTGTTTTTGTTTAATATCAGGAAGTTGTTGGGCTTTCTCGGCGGTTGCGGCGGTGGAAGGAATCAACAAGATAGTGACGGGAGAACTTATTGATTTATCCGAGCAAGAACTTATCGACTGCGACCGAGCTCTCAACAAGGGCTGCAAAGGCGGACGAATGGAACGTGCTTTCAAATTCATTACTAGCAACGGTGGTATAGACACCGAGTCAGATTATCCTTATCTCGTCGCGGACGGCGTATGCAATACCACTAAAGTTAGTATTGCTCTTGTGTGCGTGCGTGCATGCATGACTTTGGTGTTCCTTAATTAATTTACATATGTGTGTTGATTGATCGAATGATTGCGCGCAGTTGAATAAGAAGATGGTGAGCATAGACAGTTACGAATTCGTTCCTGCCAACAACGAATATGATTTGAAAAAAGCGGTCGCACATCAGCCAATCAGCGTCGCCATTGAAGCTTATGGCAGGGAATTTAGACTTTATGAGTCGGTAAGTAGTCCTAAATGAAAAGGTTTACTATTTTTTTTGGTTAATTCGATGCTACCACTAGAGGCACTACCTATATCCCACTCATGAAGTGACACATATACACAAAAGTGAAGCATTACCTCTCTCATTTGTTGATTTTTTTTTCTCTTTTGTACATGTGGCGCTTTCTTAATGATACATGATGGACTACATGTATTGGTATCATCGAACTAACCAATTGTTTTTGTGATTTTTGAGATTTAAAAGAGTATTTTGTGATTCTTTTCATATTAAAGGGTATTTTCACGGGCAATTGTGGAACCGCGTTGGACCATGCGGTGGCGGCGGTGGGGTATGGAAGTGAGCACGGAGTTGATTATTGGATCGTTAGAAACTCGTGGGGAGAGAATTGGGGTGAAGAAGGATATGTTAGGTTGAAGCGAAACGTCTTTTCAAGAAAGGGTAAATGCGGTATAGCTATGCTCGCTTCTTATCCCGTCAAGACTGGAAATGCAACCTTCATCTGAAGAATTAAAAACTAGTAATGATGTCTTCCATGTTAAAATAAGGTTGTTGGGATGCATGGTGCCCTATGTTGTTTGATAAAATGTTCTCTTTAACAAATCATGTTTCATTAATGAAATAATAATAATAATAATAATAATAATAATAATAAATAATGATGAGCACTTTAAAGTTTTATTAGAGTTGAAATGCATTTAAAAAAAAATATATATTCTATATTCTTAACTTGCGAGAATCAGTCAAACTTCGAACAGAATGGTCAGCTAAAAAATGTCCCGTGAAAAACATATAACTATACCTAACAATCAACATATAATAAAACTCTCATACTACTTAAACAACCATGAGTACACAAGAAAAAAATATATCATAAGGTCATAATTTAGACCCAAAAAAATATAAACAATGTTAACAATTTGATCAATCATCAATTAGATCCGTTATTTACAATAAAAGATGACATTCGTTATCATGCAAGTCGTACACTCTAACTAGATTGTTTATTGAGCTTGTATTAGTTCCTTGACAGTTGCATTAAGAAGGATGGTGTGGAGAGAATTTTTATTGTTTAAAAGACTAGTATCTTAAAAAAATGTAATTTTATTAGTTGTAAGTTAATTTTTTTTGTAATGATAAATAAAGTATCTTTAAAAAAAAAAAACCAAATCTAATAAATACTTGTAATTGATCAATTACATAGTACATAGAATTTATATTTTTAAAATAAAAATTATTATAAATATAAAAAATAAAATGTACAATTACACTGATCATGTCAAAAATAACTAGAACGACATTATTTATTTATCAATTCAATCAAACTTAACTCCTCACTCTCCAGATTCAAAGGAGTTTCTTTATACACTCACAACTGTTTTCAAAATTAAAATAAGTTAGAGTTCCTAATAGTCTATCTCTAAAACATCAAATTATGAGTTTGATTTTCATTTAAAACATTATAATGGTTGAAGTTCGTGCTAAAATTTTAAATTTAAAAGATCAAAACTAATATGTGTTACCGATTTTTTTTTAATATTACTAAATAACTACATATTATATATATAAAAATAAATCAAATGCGGATAACACTTTTATTACTTACCAAAATAAAACAAAAATCAACTAAAAGTTGATTACAAAATCATGGGATAAGGAAGACAAAATACAGAAATTCAAGTTAAGAATAAAAAATGTAAAAATTCTGAAATTCTCAGAAACAATTTTTTTTTATCAAATCAGAACGGCCTCATACAAAGAAAGAATTCAAAATGAGAAACAATAATACTCATCATCCTCTACAATACAATCTTTTTTTATCGTTAGAGGTAAAGGAAGAGGAAGAAGACCTTTCAATGAAGATAGATGGTATGCAAAAATCCCAGACTGGGATGGTTAGTTTTGAATATAGTATTTTATGTTTGTAATCTCTGTTTTTTTAAATGTATGAATGCTACTAATCAATTTTTTTTAGGGTCTTTTGATTGTCATCCTTAATCATAGCTAAAGTTTGTCCAACTTTGATTTCTGACCCTCCTACTTTTAGCATTTTCATGAAATGGTTTTAACTGTTTCCCCCAAAAAATTATGATTAGTAGTATTCATTTTGAATTATTTCTTTGTACGAGCCCGTTTTGATTTGATAGAAAGAATTGTTTATGAGAATTTTAGGGTTTTTACCTTTATTATTTTCAACTTGAATTTATGTATTTTTGTCTTCTTTATCTTCAGCTTCAGACTCCACATCGGTTTTGGAATCTTCTTTATCGACTTTAAAATTCTTTGTTTCAGCTTTGAAATTCTGGGTGTTTTAATCTTGAGGTTCATCTTTCATTTTTATCCTAATCCTATGCATTACAAAAAAATATTTTCCTCTTCACCTTGATTCCCTTTACTTTCTTTGTTTCGTTGCTTTCTACAAATATTTGATCTTTGAGTTTAGCCTCATCTGTTTCCTTCTTTTTCTTTTTTGTTTCATGGCTTTTCTACTCTTCTTATTTAGCTTTATCACATTTACTGTGTAGAAAAATGTTATAGAAAGCACACCTTTTTTATTTCCATTCATAAGAGATCTCCATGACATTGTACTTTCCTTTTCTGTCAACAACTATCATTTCATTGACAAGACACTCCTAGGATGTACTTCAATGCTAATTTAGAAAAGGACAAGTTCTTTCCTCATTCAGTTATTGGGTTCATATATAATGGTTTCCCAATTGTACCTGCAAAGTGACTAATCGATTCAGCATTGTACATGTGGGATGGAATGTTCTAGAGCTTGAACCAAATCTGGACAGTTTCCTTTGGTCTGCTATGTAGATTCATCTATTCTAACCATTTTTCCAGCTTCATGCAATTTGATACTAAGTAAGTATGCCCATTCTCTAAGATTTCTTTCAGATTTGAGCCATTTTTGAACTGCAAGAAGTAGAGGTCATGTATGTTTGCAAAAACTTTTTCAAGCCCTTTTATCCCCACTGTTTAATTAGAGAATCTTTGGTAGTTGGTAATACTCGTTGACTTTCCACGTTAAATTACTCCTGATAGTGTAGGTTTTGGGAGACTTCATCAGCTCCTTTCATTGCATCAACTGACCATTTAATTATCTACTCATATTCTGTTTTCTTCAATAAATTCTAATCATAGAGATAATAAATATTGAGTTGGATTGCTATTTGCTGAGCTTTCTCTTTACTGATTGTGATTTCTCCCTTCACGCATTAGGAGTTTGGTAATGTGATTTTTAAGACCAAACATGTTGACTCTTTCATTATAACCAACATTCCAAATTCCTTCTTTCTTCCCCTGTTTTCCTGCTGCATTTTCTTCAGAATTTTTAACATCAATTGATTCCTTACCTTTGTTGCATTCCTATTTTTCATTGATCATTTCTTCAGCAATCCTATCAATTTTCTTTTGAACTACCTCCTTAAAACTTCCATCACAAATTCTTTGACTTCCTTATACTTATTGCTTTTCTTTCTTCCCCTTTTAATGAAAAACAGAACAAAGCAACAAAGCAACATAGAAGAACAATTGCAGAATATGGTACACCAGAAACCCTAACTATATAGAAAATGATAAACCAGAAACTCTAACCTTCCAACCGAGCTTTGTAGATGAATGACTGACCTAGCAATTAGAGTCAATATCGTGTCGTTCGTGCCGATTGTGTCGATCGTGCGCACGTTTGACAAGCGACACTGAGCAACTAACAATGTGATCATAATAAGCGAACCGCGACCTTGATACCGTGCAAATCGTATCGATCGTGTCGTTCGTGCTGATCGTGTTATTCGTGTATTCGTGATGAGAGAATTTGCTTCCGAAAAACCTAAAATCTCCCGAGCATTTCTCTCCATTCCTTCAAATTGAAATTACTTAAACATTGTTTTAGCATACTCATGGACCATTTTTTTCTATGTTAGCCTTGGACCAAGCTTGCTTTTCCTCATCTACATAAATCACTATAATGTTTTAGCAATTTCCTTTCTAGCTACATAATCAAATTTTCTTAACAGATTTTCCCTTCATGTCTATACTTTTGATTAAATTTATGGCTAGATATATATGATCAAAATAGTATATTTTTGCATATTTCAATCATTCATCTTAGTACTCGGTTTCTTCTAAACCCATTTAATTCTATTTATATGACTAAAAGAACAAATTTAGAATGAAAAATAGAATATTTGCGTAGCAGATTCCATCAAAAGAACTTGTTACAAGAGCCTAAATTGAAACTAGGGTTACCTTACCTTTTGGATCATTGTTCAATCCATGGGAAACTAAAATTGTTCTATGTCATAATAGCCTCTTCATTGATTTCTATGATCAAAAGAAAACAAAGAAAAAAATAATTCTTCAAGCCGCTAAATAACACATCGCCATTATAACTATGACTTGCTTATGCCAGTTGGGAAAATTACAACCAATTTACCTTAACATCAGCAAAGGAAGATGTGGTAAAAACTATCACCTTAAAAATGAAAACGGAATAATAACGACCGTAGTGGAATGCAGAACAATATCATAAAAGTAAAAAAATAACGAATTAACGACACAAGAATCTTACCTAGGTTCGGACCAACTATGTCATACGTCATACTTTTGGAGAATCGATTCAATAGTTACAAACTCTAACTCTCTGTTTGTTCTAGGTTTTTGTCTCACACTACTCTTCTCGTTTAGAATATATATATATATATATATTATATATATATATATATAAGAGTTTAGAATTCATAATTAGGGTAAAGATCATGTGATATCTTTGACATCTCCACCATGATATGATCTCGTGGTGATTTAGTTGATATTTTCATAATAATACAATTTGATTGACATTTTCACCATTATGTGATTTCATGCATTTTTGAATCCAAAAAATAATTGCACATATCTTTCTTCTTTTTTTGTACATAACATAAGGCACACACCAAATTGGGCCTCAAAACCTCAGACTTAATTCCACAAATTCTCCACGTTGCCTATATGTCTATTGTCAAACGAATGAGCCTCATCACCAAGAATACCCTATAACTGATTCTCCTACTTCTCCGATTACGTTCCAACCTTTGTGAAGTGAATCAAATCGCAATATTTCCAAAACTTGATTCCCGTCACCACCTTTGTGGTCATATCTACGGGATTTTCATATGTGTGAGTCTTCTTTACAACTACCGCTCCACTCGCTATGACATCTCGAATGTAGTGAAGTCGAATGTCAATATGCTTTGTGCGCTCGTGAAATATTGAGTTCTTAGACAAGTGTATGGAGCTTTGATTATCGCAAAACAACTCCACTTTATTGTGCTTCACCTTAAATTCACCCACGAGACCCTTCAACCAAAGTGCTTCCTTGACACCCTCTATCACAATGATATAGTCGGCCTTTATTGTTGAAAGGGAAACATCATATTATAATCGCGCCTTCTAATTTACCGAGCATTCAAATAGGGTAAACACATATCCCGTTAGGGACCTTCTCTTATCCAAGTCACCTACAAATTCAGCATCAACTTATCATCACCTACACCCGCCCATTTAAAACAAAGACCGACAACTAAGTATCCCCAAACGTAACGGAGAACCCACTTCATCGCCTCCCAATGTTCTTTCACCGGGTTCTCCATAAAGCGACTAACAAGACTGATTGCGTGAGCAAGATTGGGTCGCGTACATACCATGGCATACACTAGGCTCCCGATGACACTCACATATGAGGTGTTTTCCATTCTCACTTTTTCCTCCTCGGTACTCGGTGATATCTCTG
This sequence comes from Impatiens glandulifera, assembly GCF_907164915.1. Lineage (NCBI taxonomy): Eukaryota > Viridiplantae > Streptophyta > Magnoliopsida > Ericales > Balsaminaceae > Impatiens > Impatiens glandulifera. The sequence goes on from NC_061862.1 coordinate 94,066,050, forward strand.
AGGAGAGTTTGAAATGAGTAGTTAATAGCGTTTGAACAACCTTAGCGTTAGACATCCCGAACTTGGCGACCAGTTTTCGGAGGTAGTCGCTTTAAGACACGAACAAATAGTCTTTCTCCCAATCCTGCTCAATCATCATCCACAATATTTTCTTTGTCGGTCCTATATCCTTCATCTCGAACTCACTCCTTAGTTAACTCTTGACCTTGTGAACCTCTTCATTGTTTCCCGATACAAACAACATATCATCCACGTATAACAATAGGAAGACACCGCAACCATCAACCCACTTGACATAGACACAATTATCGAAATTTCTCCTCACGAAATCGTTACGAACCATAATTCATCAAAGCGCAAATATCATTGTCTTGGGGATTTTTTCAAACCATAAATCGAGTGTTTAAGGAGACATAGCTTGCCTTCATCACCGAGTTTGACGAACCCCTCGGTTTGCGTCATGAAGATCTTCTCCTCCAAGTTCCCATGAAGAAATTTCATTTTCATGTCAATTTGCTCGAGCTCCAAGTCAAACTGATTTTCTAGAGCGAGCAACACACGAATGGACGTGTGCTTCAATACTAGGGAGTAGATCTCATTAAAGTCGACCCCTTCGTGTTGTGTGAAGCCATTAGCTACCAATCTCGCCATAAGCCTTGGTTTGTTACTATCCTCTACACTTTCTTTGAACTTGAACACCCACTTTGAACCAACCAACCGCTGATTCTTGAGTTTGTCCACCAATTCTCACGTCTTTTTTTGTCAAGCAATGCCATCTCCTTCGCTATAGCATGCTTCCATTCGGTTCTCTCTCCTTTCTCTTCATCTCTTCTCTAAACGATCTCGACTCTGAATCTTGTACCTCATTTTCGACAAGGAATGCAAAGGTCGCCAAATCGGAGTAGCCAAAACTCTCCGGAGTTCAGGTTTCTCTACGGTCTCTATCTCGTACTAACTAATAAAAGTTAAGGTTCTCTTCTAGATCCATACCTTCCTCCTCTACCTGACTGTTTGTTTCATCCTCTTCACTAGCCTCTTCAGTGTCTACCGAATTTTTAGTAATCCCTCTTATGAACCCCACCTCAAATTCATCCATCTCTTCAGCGACTTCTCCAGCTTCGACTAACTGTGTTGCTCTATAATAGGACTTAGTTTCCTTAAAGACTATGTCACGACTAATGATTCACTTGGTCGTCTCCCCATCCTTGTAAAATAGTTTCCGAACTTTTACTTTCTCAGGGTATCCAACGAACATACACTTCTTCGCTCTCAAATCAAGCTTTATATCATGTTTGTGCATGTAAGCTACACACCAAAATGTCTCCAGGTTGTCGAGTTTTGGAGAAGCGTCATTCCAAACTTCTTCTGCTGTCTTGAATTCTAATGTTGTCAATAGACAACGATTGGTAAGATAAGCCGCGGTGTTAACCATCTCACTTCAAAACTGCTTTGATAAACTAGCCTCAAACAACATACACCGGACACGCTCAAGTATCGTTCTGTTCATTCGCGATGCCAAGTCATTCTGTTGCGATGTCATTTGGACGGTTTTGTGACAAACCATCCATTCTTCCTTGATAAACTAGTTGAAATCCCCGCCTAGTTACTCCAAACTGTTATCTGTTTGTAACTTTTTAACCTTCTTCTCAGTCTGAGAGTCTACCATCTTTTTCCACTCCTTTAACTTAGTACATGCCTCATCTTTGTTCATCAATATATATACCCAAACCTTGCGCATACAATCATCAATGAAGGTGATAAAGTACCGACCTCTACATAGAGTTGTAGTCCTCACCGTCCCCCACAAGTATGAGTGAACATAACTGAGAGTCTCTCAAGTCACCTCAACTAACTGCCCAAACTTCACCCATGTAGCTTTACCGTATATGTAGTTCTAGAAAAACTCCAAATCATCAAGTTTCTCTTTGCCAAAATAGCCTCTCTAAATCAACTCCTTCAAACCCCTCTCACTCACGTTCCCCAATCTCTTATGCCATAGAATCGTGGGCGATGCATTTCCTAGCTCTGCCATTACCGCCATATCACCAACCAAAGTGATTCTTTGAAAGACGTAAAAACACTTCTATCGCACACCTCTTAATACCATTAACGACCCATTTGTGACCCTTAATAAGTTCTTCTCACCCTTCCATGTAAAACCAAATTGGTCTAGCGAGGTGAAAGAGATTAAATTTCTCCGAAGGTTTGGGTCGTGTCGTATGTCTATCAATACCCTATTGATTCCATCTTGCGTCTTCCAACGCACTATTCCAATCCCCATCACCCTGCAATACTTGTTATTACCTAACAAAACATCGCCCACCAAAGTCTTCAAATAGGTATCAAACCAACTCTCATTAGGTGTCATATGGAACGAACATCTGTAATCTATAATCCAACCTCTTAAACAACCGTTGCTTCTCTGCTCTTCCTCCCGTTGTTACTTAAATTTGGACAATCTCACTTAAAGAGTCCCTCCTTATCACAATTATAACACTTAGTAGATTTATTCTCGAGAGACTTCGAACGCCTCTTCTTTTTGTTTTTATTGTCTCTCCTCTCAGTTCTCCCTCGAACCAAGAGTCCATCTCCACTTACATTGATCTCTTCATTCTTCTTCTTTTGGTTCTTCGATCTCAACGCAATCATCACATCATCAAGAGTAAGTTCTTCCCTCCCATGCTCAAGTATGTCTAAAACGTCTCATACGACTTTAGTAAAGAATTCAAAAGCATCAACGTCTTATTCTCATCCTTGTTATTCTCCCCAATATTTTTCAAATCAAGAAGAATATTTACATAATCGTCGAGATGCGTCTGCAAGTCCTTCCACTCAGCCATTCTAAACTTGAAGAATCTCTACTTGATGTAGATTTGAGACGATATTGTATTAGTCATATACAAAGACTCTAACTGAAGTCACACCTATATGGTCGTCGTGACACTAGCAACTTCCTACAACACCTTATCACTAAGACTAAGAAATGTGTTATGCCCTTACTAACACCTCCATCTTTTTATCTACGTCCATCAAAGTTGGTAATTGTGATTCCCCCTCGCGTGCTTTAGCAACTCCCATGTTGTCTAAGTGTACCCTCATCTTCATCTTCATCTTCCATAACCCAAAGTCCTTCGTCCCATAGAATTTCTCGATATCAACCCTAGAAGTTGACCCCATCTCATATATTCAAAATAATTGACTGAATCAAGAAAAAAATAAAAAATCGAACCACGACCGCCTTAGCCCAACTTGGCTCTAATACTAGTTTAAGGTGAAAACTATCGCCTAAGAATGAAAGTGGAATAATAGCAACCATATTGGAATGCATAACAATATCGTAAAAGTAAGAAAAAATAAAATAACGACACCAAAATCTTATCCAGGTTCGGACCAACAATGTCCTACGTTCTGCTTTCAATAAATCGTTTTAATAGAGTTATAATAGGGATTAAAAACTCTAACTCTATCTGTTTGTTTTAGGTTTTAGTCTCACAATACTATCTCGTTTACAATGTATATATAGGCTTTTAGAATTCATAATTAGGGTCAAGATCATGTGATATCTTTGACATCTCTACCATGATATGATCTCGTGGCGATTTAGTTGACATTTCATAATAATACGATTTGATTGACATATTCATCATTATGTGATCTCATGTCTTTTTGAATCCAATGAATAATCGCACATATCTTCCTTCCCCTTTTTGTACCTAACATTGAGGCACATCAAATTGGAACCTCAAAATTGTAGGCCCAATTATACAAAAAAAAACATAGTACCTTCTAGTGATTTCGGACATGTAGTCAACAATTGCTTTGTCTGGCTTCACAAATTCATTCAGTATGGCCTAGAAGTTTTGACTTACAAAAGTCAGACCATACATAAAAGAAATATACTAAATGTATGCATTTAAGTCAAAAAATGCCACAAAGATAGTTATGCAAGGGACATTTTTTTTCAATAGGTGACAAGGTATTATGAATTCAGGAGGCTCGTTAACTAGTAGTATAGTGCAAGATTTATGGACTCAAGAATGTGTGTTCGAGCCTTCATGATCATTTAGAGAGAAAAAATAGAAAAAAAAGTATTATAAATTCATGAACCAGGAAACGGATAAAAAATAAGCCCAAATAGTACTACTTGGCTACAATCCACAACACAAATCTTTGCTAGAGCTTCAGTACCATCTTCTCAAAGGACCATTTCACAATCAACAACAATCATAGAGATTTATTCGTGCTTTTTCTTTCCCTTAAGGAGGTTTGTTACCAACCGTCCCTGCAACCGGAGTAATAAGCAAATAAACCACATTGAGAGGAACTTGTTTGGAATAAGGTGAAATATAGATACCTGTCAATTTTTTTTAACAATGTTTTGGTGATAAAAGTAATTCAAAATCATGCTATAAATTCTATGAGTTTAATTTTGTTTATTTCAAATATGTGTATAATAAAGACAACAAATTCATATCCTTCTAACCAACTCTCCATGGAGTAGAATGTGTTTTAATAATATCACATCCCTTCAACATCATTAATGTTATAAAGAGAAGTGTAAGAAAAGTTCGCATCATGTTGGTGTTTTCCTCCTAGTTGGAGAGACCCAACTTGGTGTGTGCTTTATTTATGTCCACATTATATAATTTGAAGAGACATTATTTTTTAATCTAAGTGTCTTAGGTTTTGTGGACAACATGAACAAGAGAGAGGGTATAGTAAAACAAATTCAAGGGTTTGTGGAAACAGATGGAGAATTTCGTTTGTCAGAGTTTGCACTATTTGATCGTCTTCAAACTTCGACAGCTTGTTAGTTATTTCTGAGGCCACATTCTGAACGGTGAATATTAGTTTTCTAAGGCTTCTAAGTTAGTCTGACAAACAACCAAATTAAAGATTTTACATGTTTGTTGATTTTGCTCTTTGTTGTTATTTGTGAAGATTGTTGTGTAATCTTAATGCAATTGATTAGAATCTAGTTTGGTTATATCTAGAGTGAAATTTACTTGTAATATTGTTGATAATAGTAGACTGTTAAGTGGCTTATTCGATCCTTAAGTTGCAATCATTACTTATTAATTCAACTACGTGTCTCTTCGAGTTTTCTAGTTGTCACCGAATTTATGTATGCGATAAAGATTTGATTTCTTGAGATCGGTGCGAGAGAAGGGTTTTCTAGGGGGTAAAGAGACAAGAAATAAAATTTATTGTATTTGAGAAATGACTTGAGTTATTAGACCTAGAAATTACAATTTTTATTCCAATAGAGTGTACGATAAGTACTTGATTTTTATGAGAGGTGATATTGGTTAAAATATGTGTTAAATGTTGGATTTATTGTTATCAATGTTAGTTGTTCTAAATGTGTATGTATTGGTAGAAAGTGATGTATAATATTTAAATTATTAGTTATTTGATATGCATTGATATCGAGTTTACAACATTCACATATTTTTCTCACTCTTATACTATTTCAATGTGCATATATTGGGTTACAGGTCTTAAGTCTGAATTTTTCAACATTAAACTTTATTATGGAGGAAGATTAGATGGGTTATTATACGTTGGTGGTGATGTTGATTACATTGATTACCATAATGTTGATAAATTATCTTTCTAAGAGATTAGGGAAATGGTTAAAGAGGTAGGATATGACAATAATAATATGTTTCGTATCTAGAACCAGAAGATCCTTTGAAATGTAACTCAATGAACATTGTAAACAATGTTGATATTATGAATATGTGTATGTGGGTATACAAGAGGATATTGATTGAGTTTATTGTTGGGTTGAAATTGAAATGTTAATTTAACCAACTCTAGTTAGAAGAATGACAAGGGGCCACAATGGTACAACAACAACTCCGATAAAAAAGAGTACAAGAGGCTCAAGTGGTATTGTAGTAATTCGGGTAAGAATGAGTGCACAATCAATTTACAATATGGGTCAAAACCAGACATCCTAGGGGAGAATCACATCAGAATCATGATTGTCGGCACGTCAGCACGTTCGACACAATCAGCACAATCACCACGATCAGCACGGTCGACACGTTTGGGACGTTCGGCACAATCAGAACGGTCGCGTGAAATTTGGTTGTTTGATTTGGTCGTAGGTTACGAGAAACGTGGTCAGAGTCACGATCGTCGGCACATTCGGCACGATCGACATAATCGGCACGTCTGGTACATTTGTCTAGAAATTATTCACTTGTGTCACAAATATTGGGTCGGGAAATCATAAATACAGTCAATAGATTGTTTGAGAACAAATTTCGGGTTGTGATTGCTCTAGGTCATCGATTGCTTTAAGTTCTTAGGACGTTGGGTTGTGAAACAGGGTCATTAGTTGGCTAGTTTACGGTCATTCCTGGTCATAGATTTTTTCGGTTGTAAGTAAATTGGGTTTGGTTGAGTTGTCTGCATTCTTAATTTGCTACATTCTAGTTCTCCTGCTAAGATGGGGGAGAAATAATAGGAATAAGGCAAAAGAAGTGTATGACTTTGTGGAAATCGATTCAAGCAAGAAAACGATAGATGAAACAGGAAAAAAATATATTTTTGAGAAACCAGAAATGCAGAAAGAGAGCTCTTAGAAGATTGAGGAAAAAATGTATAATGAAATTGAAAGTTTGAAGCCTGAAATCAAAAATGATGAAATATGGAAGGTTGGATACACTGAAAGGCAAATCTCTGTGGACTCAAGAATCAAATTGCGACATTGTTGTTCCAAGCAAAGAAATGAGAGATTCTGCTCAACATAGAAAAAACACAGCAAACCACTATCCAGCTCAATATTCACTATCTTTAAGATTGGAACTTACTAAAACAAGAGGAATACAAGAAGATAGTTAGTTGGTCTGTGGAAATAATAAGGGAACTTATGAAGTGCCTAAAAACTAAGACCTATACTATCAGAAGTAATTCCAATTGGAAATTTAATGAAGTTTGGAAGAAAAGTGCAGGATAGAAATATGAAGATGGGGAGAAATATAAAGGAAAAACATACCTGGGAGATTTTAAACCAAAAGTTGAGATTCTTAAATCCCCTTTTCAGTTTAAATTACATGTTAAAGTGGAGGAAAATGCATTAAAGAATGGGAAAATGTAGTTGTTGGGAACTACATAGGTATGAATCGTGTATCTTTTTCGGTCACTAAGGATGTTTTGCTAAAACAATGGGAGAATATGGGACTGGAAAATGTATCAACAAATATATCTATGATCTTTATTTCTTGAAATTCAAGTAGGGAACAAATCTAGAAAAATGGTCCGAATGTATAAACCTAGTCAGCAAACCGAAGGAAACATCTCAAATTTGGTTCAAAATAAGGAACATTCCAGCTCATATGTATAACACAGAAGCACTTAGCCATTTCACTAGTCTCTTGGAGAAACTATTATATATGGACCCAGTAACGGATGAAAGATGACACATCACATATGCTAGGATAAGCATTGAAGTGCATCCTAGAAGCATTTTACCAACAAAGATGACAGTAGTTGATAGAAGAGGCAAACCCATAGACATGGATATTATGTATGAATGGAGGCCAAACAGATGTACGTTCTGCAATACTTTTGAACATCCCAATAACAAATGTGCAAAAAAAATTGAAGAACAAAAGAAAAAGATAAAAGTTCAGGAGAAAAATGAGGAAGTTGAAACTGAAGAATCAAACAATCAGAATGAGGAAACTAAAGATAGAGATGCTGATGATGGGAATGATGAAGAATCAAAGGATATGAAAGATGAAAAATTAGAGAAAGAAGAAGATGAAGAGTTAGAGAAAGGAAAAGGGGAAGAATCAGAGGAAGGAAGTGATAAGAATGAAGTGGATGATAGTGAAGAGAAAACATTGAAAGTTGACCAAATCAAGTCAGACAAAAATGAAGCAAAAGAATGTGAAGGTAAATGTGAAATTTCTAAAATACTGAAACGTAATTCATTTAATCAGATTTTTGATGGCTCCTCTAAAGCAAAACAGATCCAAGGGAATGAAGTTAATGTTCACAAACAATCATCATCAAATACAACAGTTCAATCACCAATAAAGAAGCATAGAGCTAAACAATTTATTAGAAAAAGTACGTGGGCTACGAGAGCAGCAGATTGGGATCCGGAAGTAGCGGAAATAATGTTGGCTACATTGAACAAGATTGTTAAGTAGTATGATTGGTATGCTTTAGTTGTCTGTAATCTCTATTTTTTTTGTTTCTAATCAGATACTCTAGGATCGTTTGATTCTTTTAATCAAAGTTAGGGTTTGTCTAACTTTTGGTTCTTTTAAATGACTATTTCTCTCACTTTTGGTCTCTTAATGAAATGCCGTAAAACTATTTTCCTAAAAAAAATAATGAGTGCACAAGGCTAAAAGTGTTAAAATAATTTCAGTAGGAAGAAGTGCACAAGGCTCAAAACACATTGGTGTAAGAGTTTATTGTAAGAGTTTATTTAAACTCGATACTAAATGTAATATGCTCACAAACAATTTATATGAGTCTTTCAATTCCTATATACTTGAGATAAATGATAAACTAGTTTTTTTTAATGGAAGGTATTAATTAATGTAGAGAAAAAAATAGCATGTCTAGGTATCCCCATCCCACTGGACCATTAATTAGAAAAATTATATTAGAAATGATAAAAAAAATATTTATGTGGAGGTCAATCTATAATGTAATCTATAATGTGTGGATGACTATCAGTTTAGAGGCCCTAGTGCACTTTAGTTCGTTATTGATGTTAGGAGAAAAACATGTAGTTGTGAATTGTGGAAGCTATTAAGATTATCATGTTGTCATGCTATAGTTGTTTTACATAAACATGGCCTAAAAGTACATGAATGTGTTGACAAGTATTATAGAAAAGAATGCTTCTTCACTATTTACAATCATGACTTAAACCCAATCAATGGTAAAGATATATGGTCAACTTCATCGTTAAGATTGTAGTTGGATGCTTCCGTAAAACAAAAAAAAAACAGGTGAGAGAAAAGACTATGGAAGGAAGTTGAGGAGGTATGTGGTCATCCACTATAAAAAGTATAGAAACTCAGGCCACAATGCTAAAATTTGCAAGATGTTAAAGGAGAATTAATAAGCATTAATAGAGCATATAACCCATCTGTAAGTAGATTCATCTGATATGTTGAATGCATTCACGTTATATGAATGTTGTATAACTTTTACGCTATTTATTGTGAGTGACAAAAAAAAATCTCATAAAAATTATAGCCATTGGTAATGTAGTAAAATGAAGTATAATAAAATGTGACTAGTTAAGAGTAGAGGATGAGAAAAGCACTATTTTAAAGCTTAGTACATGAATGTTGTAAATTATAAAAGTAGGTCTTTTGTCTTTTTAATTGTAGTTTTTTTTTTTTTTTTTTGACTGTAGTGTGTTACTGCTTACTTTTTGTGTTTTTAACTACAGTGTGTTAGAAAGTAGATATTTTGTTTTTTTAATTGAATTATGTCAAATATAATTATTGATGTTTTTAAGTACTTTTATTATTTTGTTTTTTTAATTGAACTATGTCAAATATAATTATTGATGTTTTTAAGTACTTTTATTAGACTCCTCGAGGTTTATTGATATTTGTAGGAACATGTTTTTATGTTTTTTTTGTGTGGTTGACTATAAATGTAGTGCTTCCATTTTGACACTTTTCTTTTCTTTTGAAATTTAATGAATATTATTAGTTTAGCGCATCCCTTTTATTCTTCATATTTTACATTATTCTATAAAGAAAAAAATATTGATAGTTTAGAATAGAGCAAACTATCTATCCATTTGACCATAAAATAATTTAAATTATATATTATATTTGTAAAATAGATTACACATCCTTTATAACAAAATATAAAAGAGTCACTAATGAACATTTTAAAAAATTTGGGACGATTAGAGTATATAAATAATTCAAGGGTTAAAAGTGAAGTCATCTGTTAAAATAGTTGGAGGATTTTAGAGAAGTTATATTTAACGGAAAAAATGAAAGAGTGGAGTATTAAGACCCATTGAAAATTTGAGGAGAGATTTATTTTTAAAAATAATTTACAAACTGAAAGTAAACCATCATAGTAATAGGATGGTAATTCAGTTAATTTGACTCATCTCAATTCTAGAGGATATTTCATTTTATTTATTTATTTAATATTTAATTTAATTATTTTCTTTAATATTTTATTTTTTATTTTTTATGTTTTAAATTAATTAATTTAAATTGTAAATTAAATATTTCATTAAATATAATTAAATATTAAATTATATAATTAATTTTAAATTAATAGAACTATTTTAACAATTATTTCTATTTAAATATATAATTAATAAATTTTAAACGCATAATTATTAATTAATTTACCCTGTTCATTTATGTTTTAGTGTATTATCAAATAAAGTTTTCAGTTAAAAATTCTTATAAAATATAATTTTATGTATATATTTTAATTAAAAAATTATTTAAATATAATGATATTTATAAAATTAATTATAATTTATGATAATGCTATTGTATATGACGCATTAAATAAATAAATTAAAAAAAAACAATATATTTAAATGAAACAAGGAAATATAAAATGTTAATAATTTAGAAAGTATACAGAAAGGTATATAATAAAAAAAAACAAAAAGAAATATGTGCAAATCAAAATAGATTAAAAGAATGAATTAAATAGTTATTTGAAAAAAATGAAAGTAGTAGCTCAGTCTAAAACTGTAATATATTATAACATAGATAAAAAAAAAATGGAGGAGAGCGACGCAAACAAGGATTTTGTAAAAACAAAATCATTTAATAACCCAAGAAAAACCTATATACCCAAAATCAAACTAGCCCTAGGTGCTATGGCCATGTTCAACATATGAACATATGACTAGGGATGTCTCAATTAACAGATTCTGGTTAAGTCCGATTTTACCTCTTATTTTTACAAACTGGATAACCAACTAGTATTGATATAGGTTTTACCGGTTTTAGTTCTACTGGTTCCGATCGGTACGTTTTCGATCGGTACCGATCGATTAACCGTGAACCGATAATTCAATTTTATAAATTAAGTATTAAACATATTAAATGATTTTGTTTTTATAAAATCTTTGTTTGCGTTGCTATTCTCTATTTTTTATCTATGTTATAATATATTATATCTTGATATAATATTGTTATAATATATTATATTATAATAATATTTAAAATAGGTTAGAATATATTATATTATTATAACAATATAATATATTTTAATTTTTTTCATTTTTAAACTAATAACCATTTAAGATTTTTTTTAAACAATTCAATACAAATTATAATTTGAAATTTGAAAATAACTAATATATTTTTTATTAAATATTATTTATAATATATCTAATATTTACAAAATAACTAATATAAATATATATGATTAAATTATTACCAATTTATCGATTAAAGCCTAGAAAAATAGTTTAATCGAAAACCGAACCGTTTAACCGATAAAAAATTGGTTAATCGGAACCGTTAAAACCGGTTAACCAATAAACCGGTAAGCTATCGATTCAGTTGCGTTATCAATTTTAATTTTTTTACAAAGCCCTACCGATAACATTTTAATAGGGTAATATCGTTGTTAAATATAGTCATTATTGATTGGTCTTTTAACAATGTTGGTTGTGATGGAAACAATATTATTAAATATATGACTAATATTGTTTACATAAAATTTGTCAAATTATAAACATAAATATAAATAAGTTATAAAATATTTTTTTTTATATAAATTAACAAATTTATACATATTATTATTATTATTATTAAGATGTAACTTATCAGATCAACTCAAATGGTTTTACTTAAAACAAATTTAAATATATAGAATTTGATTCTTACTAATAGTCAGTTCGAACATTTTTGTTTAAATTAACATTATATTTAATCATTATAAATATAAGTATAATTAATCAAGACCATGAAGTGATACATTTTGATGTCTTCTTTACAATATAGAAACTTCATTTTTTATAAAAAAAAAAATTATTTATAAAACGTACTACAAAACCTGAATTACAACAACAATCAAAACAAAAACTAATAATTAAGTAGTCAAGCTCGACGAACCATGTGAACATTTAACTAATTTTATAAAAATGATTTTCATGCATAAGTTACATTAAAGAATTCATATCGGTGTGACGAGTGTTACTGAATTTTGATCAAAGTAATGTGAAAGAAGGGATAATGTTTTTAATTAATTAGATCTGGCCGGTGAGTTGGTATAATTTTTTTTATTTATAATCATTGTTTGTCACCTGTGATTATGAAGACTTGATGGATTATTAGAAAATCTTTATTTCTTTCTTTTTTATATATAAATCCAAATTCAGATATCAAGATTTAAAAATTACTTCATGTTAGTCAGCAATATAAATAATTATTTCTGGTTCTTTTGTATCTGCATACAAAATCAAAATGTATATTTTCAAATGAAATCAAATTTTAGGATATTTTTGGTTTTATATAATTAATTAGTATATAACTCGAGCTATACATAAATATAAAATAATCATAGATGTTATATTCTTATGGGTTTTAATATATAAAATGGTAGAGTCATTATAATCAACATATTCATATTAAAAAAAATCAATATTATTAGTGTTTATATATATATATATATATATATATATATATATATATATATATATATATATATATATATATATTTAAAAGAGTTTGATTTTTTTTACTAATTAAAAGAAAATTTTAAATAAATTATGAATCAATTGTCCATAAAAAATTGTTGTGAAAATAATATTTAAAATTAGTTTACAAATAAGTATATATATTTTTTGATTAAATGTTATTATAAAGAAGTTATTTTTGAATGGTATTAAAACATAAAAGAAATTTGTTAACTGAAAATAAAATTTAAGATAGTGTTTTGCTATCTAATTTGTGGATTAATTAATACTTCGAGTGATGAACTGAACTTTAAAGTGGGAGTGATAAGATATAATTTGTTGAATGTCTTCTATAACATGTTCAATGCTCTAATTAATTACTTTTTTTGTGTGTATTAAGAAGGTCAGATACTACATTTTTGGCGTCTGACTCGAAAATGACATTGTGTTTTAATTGTCCACAATGCTTGACGAATAAGTTTTACCTCGGCCACAATAGAGTTAAGACATCTGAACTTATGATAAAAGACTCTAACAAGGTTTCCCATATGATCCCTAATAATGATTCCGAAAACGCTTTGGATTCGTCTTCAAGAAAGGAGGCTTCATAGTTGATCTTTATCCAGCTAGTGTTCGGTTGTGTCCAATGCATAAACAACTCTTGACAAATTTAAGTTTGATAAACACCCTCATTATTCCTAAAATTAAAATAGTCACAAACAAAATTATACTAAGTTAATATACCAAAGTCCAAAATTATACTAAGTTAATATACTAAAGTCAAGAATTTGATTTATGACGAAGAGTGGTTTAAGTTTTCTATAGATTCTAATATAAAATGGCAATAAAATTATTATTAAAATAAGTGAAAAAAAAAATCAATTCTATAATTTCCTCCTTACCATACTTTACCACATATTCACACACATAGATTCATCATTTTCCTACCCTATCCTATCATATACTACCCTACCCTACCCTACCCTACTCTACCCTACCCTACCCTACCCTACCCTACCCTACCCTACCCTACCCTACCCTACCCTGCCCTACCCTGCCCTACCCTGCCCTACCCTGCCCTACCCTGCTCACACATAATATAGATTTTAATGACATCATATATTATGAACAAAATGTAATGTTGAGATCAAATAGTATACTGGAATGAAATAGAAATATACCTTAAAAAAAATTGTTCACACACATTTTTGTTATACTTACTATATATATATATATATATATATATATAATATTTAAATTTGGTATATTTGGCCATTCAATATTAACTTAGTTAATGTTTCTCTTTAATCTTAAATAAATATTATATATGTTTGCTCTCTCGTTTTTTCTATCTCGTCTACCTCTCTTTTTAATATTCTCTTAATCATTTAAATTTATTTTATAATTTATTAAAAATAATTTATAGTTTAATTAAAACATTATTATTCATAAGCTTAGATTATTATCATTTAAATTTATATGTTAATGTGTTTTTATTGATAAAACGTAATCTTTATCTTAAATCTTAATTTTTAGATGTTAATCCATATTTATAAATAAAATGTATGCAATAAAAGATTAAAATCATCAAATAAAAAGTTATCTCTTAAACTAACTAAATGTTTATTTTTTTTTCTCACATAAAATTGTTAGCATATCTATATATATATAATGATACTTAATTTTTAAAGTGTCCGGATTGTCGGGTCGAGAGTTGTGGTTAATTTGGATATATATGAGAGTAAATGGATATTTGGGTCGGATTGTTGGTTGACCCGCCCATAAACTTAAAACGGTTAAAAATAAAATTAAAAATGATATATGTATAGTTCGAACTTGTAACCTAACAAAAGAAGTACAACATTTAAACCAACTAAACTAATAACACTTTATATTCTAAATTCAACCCAAATTTTGATAAACGCGTGACATTTTAACAATATAAGTTCAACTTTTTAAGTAACTAATCTATATATATAATGATGCTTAATTTTTAAAGTGTCTGGATTGTCGGGTCGAGAGCTGTGGTTAATTTGGATATATGTGAGAGTAAATGGATATTTGGGTCGGATTGTGGGTTGACCTGCCCATAAACTTAAAACGGTTAAAAATAAAATTAAAAATGCTATAGGTATGGTTCGAACTTACAACCTAACAAAACAAGTACAACTTTTTAACAAATTAGGCTAATAACACTTTATATTTTAAATTCAACTCAAAATTTGATAAACGCGTGACATTTTAACAATATAAGTTCAACTTTTTAACTAACTAATCTATATATATAATGATGCTTAATTTTTAAAGTGTCCGGATTGTTAGGTCGAGAGCTGTGGTTAATTATGATATATGTGAGAGTAATGGATATTTGGGTCGGATTGTGTGTTGACCCACCCATAAACTTAAAACGGTTAAAAATAAAATTAAAAATACTATAGGTATGGTTCAAACTGCAACCTAACAAAACAAGTAAAACCTTTTAACCAATTAGGCTAATAACACTTTATATTTTATATTCAACCCAAATTTTGATAAACGCGTGACATTTTAACAATATAAGTTCAACTTTTTAACTAACTAATATATATATATATATATATATATATATATATATATATATATATATATATATATATAATGATGCTTAATTTTTAAAGTGTCCGGATTGTCTGGTCGAAGGTTGTTGTTAATTTAGATATATGTGAGAGTAAATGAATACTTGGGTCGGATTGTTGGTTGACCCGCCCATAAACTTAAATCGGTTAAAAATAAAATTAAAAATGCTATAGGTATGGTTCGAACTTGTAACATAACAAAACAAAACAAGTACAACTTTTTAACTTATTAGGCTAATAACACTTTATTTTTTAAATTCAACCCAAAATTTGATAAACGTGTGACATTTTAACAATATTATTTCAACTTTTTAGCTAACTAATCTATATATATATATGTATATATATATATATATAATGATGCTTAATTTTTAAAGTGTCCGGATTGCCGGGTCGAGAGTTGTGGTTAATTTGGATATATGTGAGAGTAATGAATACTTGGGTCGGATTGTGGGTTGAACCGTCCATAAAAAATTTACCGTAATATTTTTTTCACGGTTTTTTATATTATTACTCGTACAAATGCACGGGATAAATGCTAGTTATTAATTAATAACAACTAAATTTACAAACTCATTTTCTTAAAGACTGGTGGTTTCTTTATCATCAAAGTAATAAATTATAATTATTGAAATATTTAAATAGAATCAATTCCTTATAAAACAAAATGACACAATTAATAATTTTATTAATAAAAGATGACTTTATTAAATACACAAAAACAAAAGAAGTGACAGCCTCCACCTTAATTATTTTAACTTAGAATTCATTTTAAATGATACGTTCATGCAGTACTAACGATACCGTCTCCTTCGACCCCGGTCTTTCCGGTTTTAGTGGGATAAGAGGCAAACATTGCTATGCCACATTTCCCTGTTCCTTTACCTTGATAAAAGTTCCGCTGGATCCTCATATATCCGCTTTCACCCCAATTCAATCCCCATGAATTCCTTACTATCCAAAAATCAATTCCTCTATCACTTCCATATCCCACCACCACCACTGCATGATCTAGGGAGGTTCCGCAGTTTCCCGTGAAAATACCCTTCCATAACCAAAGGAATCACAAAACATTCACTTATATATAGATCGATCTCAAAATCCAAAATAATATAACTTTTCACTACTTACGTACCGAGACATAATTTTTGAATGCCTTGCCATAGGCTTCAATTCCGACGCTGATGGGCTGTTGTGCGACAGCTATCATTAAATATATTTCGTTGTTGCGCGGTAGTACTTCTTTGTAACCGTCTATGCTCACCACCTTTGATTTCATCTGCAATCAATCAACCAAATGAGTAGCTTATAGATAGAGCGACTTATAAAAATTAACAAGCCACAAAGTGATCAAGCTCACGATCGATAACCTTAGTGGCATTGCAGGTGCCATCGGCTTCTAGATAAGGATAGTCTTTCTCGGTGTCTATACCACCGTTGCTAGTAATGAATTTGAATGCGTCAACCTGGCGCCCGGTTTTGCAGCCGGTGTTGACACTTCGGTCGCAGTCGATAAGTTCTTGCTCCGACAAATCAATCAGTTGTCCCGTTACTATCTGGTTGATACTTTCCACCGCTGCAATCGCCGCGAAAGCCCAACAACTTGCTGATATTTAAAAAACAACACAATGAAGATCAAAATATATGAATTCAAATTGTTCTGCAACCTTTTTTTAACGGCATTCCTTCGCATCCTTATTTAGAATTAATCGTATAGTCATGACATACGTTTCAACAACTTAAGATATCTTAAATGAGAATCGAACTCGTAATATTTGTTCTGTAACATTATTTATAAGTAACTTGACGATATAAATAATTTATTAATTTTGAAATCTTACCGCATCGTCCCTGGTTCCTAGTAGGTGATACGGCGCCCTTTGTCCTCCAATCAAGGGACACCGGGATATTTTCAGCTGAGGAGGCAGCATAACTTTGGCTGTCCAGCTCTGACTGAACAGATTGGAGATCGGCATCATATTTCATGCCGAGGTAGTAGGATCGATACTCTTCATCGGTCAGATCGGCAAACACGTTCAATCCAACCTTGTAGGTCCGATTCTCGGAGTTATGAGCATCTATGAAGACCAAATTTTCCTTAAAAATGTTGAAACGCTTTTCGGATTCCTCAATTCCGTTGTAGACTTTTCCATTCTCTATCATCCACTTTTTGTAAATACCCCTCATTTCTTCGTCGGTTCTGGATTTTGATTGGTGATTGTTATCATATTCGACGATTGACATGTCCGCCATCATGAGGCTGAGGGACGCGGAGAAGAGGGCTAGGAGGAGGAGGATGGTGGTGGCGGCCGTAGTAGTCATGTTTAATTAATGGTTTGAGTCTCAAGGATGAAATGAGCAGTATTTTATACATGAATATATTTATTATTTAAATAT